>NC_068364.1:16040573-16345573 GCF_020536995.1 Dreissena polymorpha | reverse complement strand
TTGTTAGGGCAATATCCTGCTTTTTCTTATTATGCAGCAATAGATTGACTACGCTTACTGTTTAATTAGAGAAATGAGGCATTATCAATGTAACATAAAATTATGCTTTATGCAACTATATATTGAAATTTATCAGAACCTTTCTGAAAACCAATTACTTTTGGTTTTGTAGTTACTATACACATATGTATGATCGATAGCATTATATATATATGCTTTAAGATATTTTAAATGTATATTGCCACTATTGTGCACCAACACGTGGATACCAATAACAGTTTATTTTCGGCATAGGATTGATACATATATTCAATGGGAAAAGAATGTTTTCTTACAAATAATCGTTTATCTTATGAAAGATATACGACATAACAAAGTTAATATATGGACACTTATGCACTATTTACCTTTTGTTCAAAATATTAATGCCCCGTATGTCAAATTAGGTCATTTAAATATATATATCCTTTTCGTAAATAAGAATAAGTTGTCTTTGAATAAAATACATTCCAACTTATTAAAGGTTCTACCACTCATCATAAATAAACATGATGCATTCTAAGATATGACCAGTTAAAACGAAAAACTCTTATTTGCAAATGTTAAACTAACAAATTCTTGTCGATCAACGTACACAATATTCAAATGGTTAATGTCTCACTATACAAATACATATTTTTTTTTGGTATTGTATTCTTTTTATAAAATGTTTTTGAGTTGAACTTGGAAGGTATGTGTTATTTACAGCCATGGGTCATCGATTGAACTCGAGAAGGTTCGCTCAGCTTTAATAACGTTTAGCGAATACTTATAATCCTAAATTGTTTTAAAAGATTGTATTTAGTAAGACATTATATATATTATGATATAATTAGGGAAGAGAATATATTCCTTCATAAAAACTATATATTTTCGACTCAAAGATTAAATACTTTAATACATTATGCATACGTCATTGATATTACATGTTGGGGTATTACAATCAGGACCTAGTCTAGGTAATTGTGATGTGCATCATCTGGACCGAACATATACCAACAAGACCTTTTACAATTGTTTGAACACAAAATACACCGTTATATTACGGTAACACGTAAACAATGTCTTTTTTCCCGGAACATTCGCGCGTGACTTCGCATTGAGACGTCGCATCAACGTTTCGCGGTTGAGAGGTGACAGGTCTATGCGGTGACTGGTGACGCACAGAAAGGGAGGTTTTGTCCAACGGATTCACAGGACTGTATGTCTTTGCATTAAAATATCGCAATGAAAACTAGCATCCATACTTAATAGATTGAATAATACCTCGAAAAAGGATGACGAATTTGACCCGATAATGAAGGATACGTTATCTTACTTTTTTAACCCGATTTTCCGAATGAAAAAACTTGTTATTAGATTGGAGAATGTCAGCGGGCGGGCTGGCGGGGGGGGGGGGGGGGCGGAACAAGCTTGTCCGGGCCACAACTTTGTCGTCCATTGTGACATATTAAAATCATTTGGCACATTTGTTTACCATCATTAGACGGTGTGTCGCGCGAAAAAATTACATCGATATCTCCAAGGTCAAGGTCACACTTTGAGTGTAAAGGTCAAAAATGGCCATAAATGAGCTTGTCCGGACCATACATATGTCATTCATTGTGAAATTTTAAAATCATTTGGCACATGTGTTCACCATCATTGGAAGGTGTGTCGCGCGAATGAATTACGCCAATATTTCCAAGGTCAAGGTCGCCACGACTAAAATTAGATTGATTTTGAAACAAGTGGGGTAATTTTGATCAGTAACAATTCACATTTTGAGTTGCTCCCTGTATCACAATTTTTGTTCAAATTGAAATCAAGGTCGCCACGAGTAAAAATATATTGAATCTGACACAAGGGGGGTAACAATGCACATTTTGATTTGTCTCCCTTTATCATACTTTTTTTTAAATTAAAAACCTGGTTTTGTGACAATTTTACCCCAATGTTCATTAAACCTTTCTTTCCGACCTTGATAGATCTTATATTGATAGCTCTTGGTTGAAATGCTTTGAGTTTTTTAAACAAAAATTTCCGATGTTTGAAATTTGTAGCTTGACAATCTTTGATGAGACACAACGAAATTATCTAACTAAATAAGAACATAAACCTTTTAAATCCAAGTTAAGATATTGAAGATCTGTGTAAGCATAAAGCCATGTTTCTATGATATCTGGTTCAAATAAAATACCAGCTAAAGTGCAAGTATAGTTCTTAGGAAAAATCCAGTTAATGCGGAAAGTGTCATCTCTGATAAGGCTGTGCGGACTGCGGAATTAAATTAAATCCGTGGTTAGTGTTGTCCCTGATTAGCCTGTGCGTACAGAACAGTTTAATCTGGGACGGCACTTTACGCACATATATTAACCCAATTTTCACAGCTCAAATGTTTTGTCATGTTGTTTCGCAGATGGCGTACTAGTCGTGTGGCACGGCACCTACAATCACACGTGTCGCTGTTGGAAATACACAATTCAATAATCCTGGCCACTTCTACCTCGTTTAAAGAAATCCAAATATGATACGATATTAAAACGTCTCTGTATCAGAACATAACTGATACACTGGTCAGTTCATGATATTTTTTTCAGAATAATCCTAACACATTTATCTTCATTGTCTAAAAAAAGTTGCAAACAAAAGTTGCACGTTGATGTAAAATATTCAGTGTATAAACGTGAGGAGCCCAATTGCCGAATATTACTTATCCGAACATGTTAATAAGTAGTTTGAAATAATAACACAATAAATCAACATCATCGTCATCGTTTAGACGTTATCAATATCTGTTAAAATGTCTGCCTCTATTTTCTCGACAAGCTCATTTTACTTGGTGTCGATGTTTCTGATCGGTTTGGGGAAGGATTCGGGAGGGCGGGGAAGGTCAGGCAAGGACGAAGACAAGAATGGGGTGAGGTCGATATCATCAATATCTTTGCAGTCCACCAAAGGTGATCTAAAACGAAACACAACTGACATTATATAAGTTCAAAAAAGGAAGTTAAACAAGATGTGGACATGCTTACCAAATTTTCAGAGGATTACACATGTCTTACTCCTATTAAGAATTAGGCTTGATTGCCTTATCAGTTTAAAGGCTTTTTTGTAAAGAAAGGCATTATGAATATGTAGCAATGGTTATCACGTGTTTAAACCTAAACACAATTAGTATTAATACGCATTATAAAAACTTCATATTTGAATTCTTATGGGGGAGTTTTTACTTCAATAGAACACATTGCTTAACGATGCTAGCGTTCTTACAGGACTCTGAAGATGTCAGGAAAGTGGATCCTTTCAAACTTGTAGTTCCTGCACATCAACGACGCCAGACTGTAGTTCTTTATCGCCTCTATTTGGTCTAAAAGTGAATGGGTTTTAGTTATAAATGGTTTAAATAATAACAGAATACAAAAAAAACAATCGCAAATTGTGCGTTCATTCGTTGACATATTTCGTTTAGACGTGTGTTAGAACGCCGCATATTTGAGATTGTATACGCCTCAACCAGCCATATAGTAAATGACACATTACACATTTCATTGTAGAAATACCGTGGCACTGCATGGATTGAAGAAATGTGTAATGAGATTGTTATGCTGTGTGGCATGTTTATAACAAATTGAAATGCACGCATATAACCTGTGCTAGTTTTACAATGCCTTACGGGTAATGTCAGGTGTTTCATAACGTAATCGTCTACGATGGTAAAAAGGTTGAAATATTTGAGCCGTGCTCTGTGACAAGGGGTCTAATTCATGTGCGTAAAGGGTCGTCCCAGATTAGCCTGTGCTGTCCGCCTAAACTTGATTTTGCTACGAAAAGACTTTATTTTAACTAAAAAAAGCATAATAAGCGGAAATTGTTGTCCCTGATTAGACTGTGTGGACTGCACAGGCTAATATGGAACGACACTTTGCGCACATTTATTAAACCCCTTTTTCACAGAGCACCGCCCATATTGGTGTTCTGTTAGAGAGCCTTAATCTACCTCGATTATACCCAGTCTCAGGGTTCTTATAAAAGAACCTGTCTCCGAACTTTAGTCTGTGGAACTGGTCCCCTATGATACACTCCATGGTCGGACCCAGGGCACCCCCGGGAACGGGCTTCTCGCTCAAGGCTCCGGTGAATAAGTCAACGTCGTCGGGATCGCTGAAGTCGTAACTCAAAGGTAAAGTGCTGCCGACGATAAGCAAACTGAACAGACGCGTCAGGAAGACATAAAGTATTATTTGTGTGGTCAAATACAATCATATTATATATGTGGGGAGGGCTTGATCAATTTTTGGGTGAATTTAAGACAAGAAGGGAATAAAATCAAATAAAATCAGCGTAAAAAGTTTGAAAAATGTAATAGGACTACAGGATGATACAATAGGCAGAACTGAGGTCATAAATGTATTTAGAAACGCAGCGTCCCGAGAGGAACACATTTCATAACAAAAAGATTTGCGTAACTACAGGATAAATGAAACACTATGTACATCATGGGGACAAGTCTCGTTAAACTGCAATATAATTTATACTAAGAAGAGTGACAAAGTGTAACATAAATGCTTCGACAAGTTCTTGCATATGTAGGAAATCTTTATTTTCATTAAATGCATTTTGAATGACACATTATGAGTAGGTAACATAAATGCATAAAGGCCGTACTCTATGAAAAGGGTGTTTAATGCATGTGCGTAAAGTGCCGTCCCAGATTAGCCTGTGTAGTCCGCTCAGGCTAATCAGGGACGAAACTTTCCGTCCTGACTTGATTTTTGCTAAGAAGAGACTTTCTGTAAACGAAAAGTGCCATTAAATCGTAAATTGTCGCCCCTGATTAGCCTGTGGATACTGCACAGGCTTATCTGGGACAACACTTTACGCACATGCATTAAACATTATTTTCACAGAGCACGGCGCATATACTTAAATTATGTTCTTCGGGTGTCATACTTTTATTTATTATTAAAACTGAAAATGGGTTTTTGAATACGTGAATAAGATATCAACACTTTCAAACCTCTAGGGCACATCTTTGGTGAAAGGCTAACTTTTAAAGGTCATGATCGTGAAATGGATATTGTATTTCATCACGTGCTGTAGATTCTTTTGTGAGCTCAAAAATTGCATTGTTCTCTCGGGGTTTTAAAAGAAATCATTTACTGTTGTGTTTTGTTTGCAGAAAACGTTTCTATAGTGTCTTTATGTGCGTATGACTTTTCATTTAATCAAAGTTAAATGAATAAGTAAAAATTATACGGGCAAACATCAATTGTGCATATACTGTTTGTAACATACCTATATCCAGCTTCCTCGAGTCTAGAGAGTGCTGCATCAGTAAGGTCACCGAATCTCGTTCTCCATGACGACATCGTTGACAAGCCACAGAACTTTCGATATTCATTGTATGATGGTAGTCCGTGGTCGCGACCACGTTGAATATTCAGCGCAGCTAGATCAAACGAGGTGTCTTTTGTAGGGTTGAGAAAGAGGTCGTTCCTGACAACGTCTTCGAGAATCCTTAAATTCAGATTTTCATCTTACTAATTTATTTTCTCAAATCAAAAAATAAAATAAAGCTAACTGTGTTAAATAATCAAACGGTTCCTATGTACGACGAAAAGTATCGCTTCACAATTAACGTTCGACGTTTGCACGTGCGCACTTTCAGAAGACTCACAGGGAACGTAAAAACAAAACATAAAAAAATATTTGTATTTAAATGTTTGTTAAATCTGCTTTTATTAAATTCACCAAGTTCCAGGGTAATTCAAAACGACAAACGTACTGCTCTATATGTGTATCAAACACACACGGTTACCCTTTTATGGCGTTCATAACGATCAAGTAGCAAAGTAAAACACATGGGCTAACTTTCGGACCTTTTTAGTAGCAATGTCGGTCTATTACACGGAGAAATAACATCGCCGAACATGTTTTCGTTATTTATTAACGATATAGAAAAAAATTGCAAAATGAAATAAACGCCGGAATAACGTTAGATCCATTGTTTATATACCTCCTCCTTTTTGACGATGGTCTTCAGCGAAGCAGCTCGTCTAAGTTATCATACCACGAAAAAACTCTTCACAATGGCGATCTATGTAAAAGACCGAGCCAGTCCGATTGAGATAGCTCTATTTTTCTAATCGGCATACTTCGCTGATTATCATTGATAACATTCTCCTAGCATAGTTGTCGTTCGTGCCTCAACATACAACAATGAGAGAATGTTGACACTCGTGTCAAAACTTTCTCACAGCATAAATCGGCTTGTTTGGCTATATAGAAAGTGTCATTAAGGATAAATCAGTTATTTATTCACTAAATCTCCGCTAATGACAACAATGGATGGAATTCGAAGGATATATTCGATGTGAATGAAGGACTCTCTTGATCTTGACAGCTTGACACGGCAAACCTGGCAAACTGGTATTTTTAGTTATCAATTTAAGTCACATTTTGCTTTATAAATTGTATTCGAGCATTTTGCGACTTATTGAATGACTATGATACCCGCTGTCAACATATCATTATTTTCATATGGGATTTGCAGATCACCAAGCTGTCCTAAAATTCAACATTGATTACAAAGTCTTTACTCAAATTACTGGTTTGTATTCTTTCTTCTTTCTAGTTTAGTACTTGATATCATTTTAAAGTTAAATGAACTGTGTCACAGTAAAAGAGGCATTAAGGCGATTGTGGCCAGTTTGAATGCAGATCAGCCTGCAGTCGCTTGAAAGTTGTTTGCTTAAAAGCGGTTTTCTGACAATAACGAATACTTCAATTGGATACTTATTTGACTGCCCTTTTCCTGTGACCTGACTCAAATAATAGAATTGTCATTAATCAAATGATTTTATTTCGAACATTAATCAAGTTTTTTTTCCTGGTCCTTCGGGATCAATGACTTTAGCACTTTCGTGTTGAGAATTGAATACTGCTTAAGGCGATGCTAGGGGGCGTGAGCGATGTTGCATCTTCCATTATCTCTCGTGAACCGACTCAATAAAACCGAGTCGGCAATATTTTACTTAATTTTTGATTTGGTTGCTCTAGAGAAATCGAACAATTTCAGAATCTTCCTAAAAGCCTAGTGGTAGAGTGTCGACTATGATTGCAGGAGTTTGCGCTGCGGGTTTGATCCCCAGAAGCGACATTTAAAACTAGCCAACTTTGTTATCTAAAAGGCTGCTAAACCTTATAAACTAAGATAATGTGAATTTTCTCTCACATGATGGTTATCAGTTATATTATATAAAAACTCACAACAGTAGTAAACAATGGGGCAATAATTAATGAACGCATCTTTCATTTGTCTTTGACACTTTAAGTTTGACATTGCCTAGATTTAAATATGTGACTTGACTTTATCAGCACTCTTGTGACAGAGCTAAAGTGTAAATGTACCATTGAAGATCACCTAAATCCAGATTTGCTATTATAGAATTGTGGACAGTTTTAAGGTTGTGAAAAGTAAGCAAAAATGGGTCATTACTGAGAGGCCACTACTGACCTATGACTGTTTTTAAAAGAAGAAAAATCAGTGCCCGATTTAGACTTCCTTACATAGTTCAATACATTTTAATTTCAGAAGCCCGGTGACAGTTTAACGTTAATGTTATCAATGTGTCAGACCAAGGCCTGGATTTTGAAATCTAGGACATGCATGGTCAGATGATGTCATTAAAGATTATACATTTTTTCAAACACATACAAATGTATACATGTATCTGTAACTCATGTAGATGTTATAAATAGTAAAATGCACTATTAAGTCAGAAGGCATTTGACTCTTCTGCTGATGCGTTGGCACACTATATACAGTATATCAAACTGTATTATTTCTAATATGTTTGCATCTAGTATATTTATATTGATAATATTTACAACATTAATGTATATGAATGATAAACTTGACTGAAATCATTTACATGATACTGAAATCATGACAGTTTTTTATACTGATAATTAGTTAATACATGTTGCTTGATACAATCATGTACATCTATATCAAATGAGATCATACTGTAACTTCAGTGATAAATTTCAGTGAATTAAATTAAATCCAAAATGTAAGTCACCCCAATCTCTCTCCCGCAGCGCACATACCTAAAGGTCCTGCTGTGTACCTATCCAGATCCAGATCCAAAAATATTATACATAATTATGTATCATGTTGGCTTAGAGGGATTGATTTTCCGTCTATTGTATCAATGTATTATTTTACTTCTTTAATCAATGTGTTTGACCCTTACAGCGCTGGAACCGAATTTTAAAGGCCTTTGCAAACAGTTTGGATCCAGATGAGACGCCACATAACGTGGCGTATCATTAGAATCCAAACTGTTTGGTATTCTGATAGTATTTTTTGAAAAAAATCTAAGAAAATGCTAATTTTAGAAATTCAGCAGACGACATTTTAGCAGACGACCAGCATGCAAAGGGTTAAAGATATATAAACATAGCTCTATGGTCAGAGCTTCCGGCAATGAATATTGCACATACCCCCTGATCTTTTTGTCTTATGAATATGTTAGCTAGTTCCTACATTTAAAACAGTCAAATATATGTTAAGTAGTATCTGTACACATTGGTAGATTAAATTTGTACATTAAATATTATTTTTAGTGTTAAAAATATATAGTATAAATGTTCATGCTAGATGAATTAAAAGCCTTAGTCAAGCGGTATTTAAACATTTTTAAATGGTAAAATGTTCTGAAACGTATACCTATTTTCTCTTGAACACTTGCCAGATATAAATTGTATACATTTTAACCACTTTGATATGAAGCCCTGGCCAGATCTCAAATGCGTATTCCTTTTCTCTAGCACCCTGGTCATCTCCTGTTGATCACCTAATAAACACTTATCAAAATGGCAAATTAATGCAGAACATTTCATTTCAATGGTTGAATGAAATACTTCAGAAAAAATTGACATCCTTTTCACATGAAAATTTAACTTTCACAGTCATTGAAAAAGAGCCTGCACAACACAGATTAAAATACTTTTTATTTGTGGATCACCCCATTTCTTGATACTCACACGTCTTCATGAAATCAGGACAAAAGTGTATTATATGTCCTTAATTGACCTGGCTATAGTTATCAGATAATTATAAGCTAAATCAGTATATTTATATCATTATTTATGCTTTGTGTATTGTAAACATATACACAATCATGCAGCTACATGATAGCAATACATAATAACAAAGCCACCCATACTATACAGTTCATTGACAAATCATATGGTAAAAATGTGAACACATTGAGTGTAATCGCCATCTTGCGCCAGCAAACACAACGCGTTGACAGGTTGTCATATTTGACTGTTCTACTTTCACTTTCATTTTGTGATATCAAACTATTAACAATTTTGTGGCTGAGAAAAGTATCGCCATTGCTTATTCAATATATTTTCTGTACATTTCCGCTATAAACATACATCAAAACCCGATTTTCTTCGTTAATTCAAACATTCCTGACAGGCTACCGCTTTGTTTACATATTTCGTTTACATTTTGACGCGCGTAGGTAGGACCGCATTACCGCTTACGAAATGCGTATTCATACTATTGCCTTCGAGGTACTTACCCGATGTTTGACGGACAGATCCGAGAATGTGCGATTGTGGGTTAAGTTGCCCACGGGTACTACTTCCCCGTACATTCAATTTTTTTCTGTACCCAAAATTGTTCGCACCCAATTTTTTTCCGTACCCACATTTTTTTTCGTACCCAAATTTTTTTCGTACTCAATTTTTTTTCGTACACAAATAATTTTCGTACCCAATTTTTTTTTCGTACCCAATTTTGTTTTGTACCCAAATTTTGTTCGTACCCACATACACAATTGTGGTGATGCAGATAAAATTAAATTGATGCTTTTATATCCATCCTCTTCAAAAGCATCGTCACACCAGTACTGTCAGTACTTTGATTGCGGATGCGGATGTCATTTCCTAAGAAACTAAAGAAGGACTCCTGTAATCGTTGAATAATCTAGAATCATATTGCAATAAATGGATTTTAACTGTATATTTACACAAAAAAAATGGTTTTCCGAAAAGGGGTTGCGCTAAGCAGAAATTAAAAATGGACATACAAAGAAAAAAACATTTACTCCTAGGTGTCAAAAAATGCAGGTAACAACAAAGTTCATTTACGCACCCTCTGCTCCAATATTATCTACCCATAGTCCACTAAACATCACATGAAAACGAAATGTCATTTTGTGTTACTGAACTTCCTTTGGTGTACTGACCTGTCCGTTGCAGGCGATTTCTTCGCAGACAGCCAGTATGCTAGTCCTTCCATTCCAGAGGGACCCCCGTTTTGCGACTCGATGTAAGTCATTGACGGGTCTTCGTATGTCTCGTTGGTAAAGCGACCAAAGGACGGCTGGAACTCCTTTGTGAACACCGCCATGAACATGGGTATCCAGGTGTGACCCATTCTAGTTTAAATGAAATGATATTATTCTTTGCGTAGTATGTATGTGCACTTAAAATAAGTTGTACGTTTATATATCGCCTAATACTTAATGGAATGCAAGAAACGTACATACTTAATAAGGAAAATTCATTCAGTGACTGGTTCATGTTTTATTCACTAATACATTCGTGCATATACCAATCGGAAAAATGTAGTGAACACCTCGCCTGTCTTCTGTTGATATATCGATTGTTTGATTGAGATGATTTAAGTTTAAATCATACATGTTTTATAATTGTGTGTTGTGTGGATGCCATACAACTCTGTATGTTTGTTTTGGTATGCTGTGTTTTTGTGATGATATGCCATGTGTGTGTGTGTGTGTCATGGTATACTGTGTGTTTGTAATGGTATACTGTGTGTTTGTCATGGTACACTGTGTTTGTCATGGCATACTGCGTGTGCGTTATAGTATACCGGGTGTAAGTCATGGTATACTGGGTGTATGGTATAAAGTATGTTTGTCATGGTATACTGTGTGTTCGTCATGGTATACGTGTGTTAGTCATGGTATACAGTGTGTTTGTCATGGTACACCGAGTGTTTGTCTCGCTATGCTGATTGTATGTAGAACTATCCTATCGTGTTTATCTAATTTGATGACATGTCCTTTTAATGCGACATGATATAGGTTGGCGTCATTGTCATTGATTGCATATATAAAGTCTTCTGATTAAAAAATTGCAAAAACAAATAGCAAACAAACATATAAAATATATATCAAAACAAGTGTCTTTCAAATCACTTCTCTATGTGATAAGGACTTCCCATTATATTGAACATCATAACGAACAAGCTTTAAATTCCTTCTCAGTATTACGCATTACATAAACATATATTTAAAATGACGAAAAACACCTTTACGATAATCACTATATAATCTGTACTGTGGAAAAGATGGACAGTGCAGCACATTTAAGTTAAGAGTGTTAAAGACCAATTTATCTGGTAAAAAACATCCAGCAGATCAGTAGATAACACTGCAACCATCTTTAGAAATGATTATTCAATTACATGTAATATTGACAAATAGATAAGACATCTAAACTATTGAAGAGTCGGGTTGGCCTACTTAATTAACTCAAACAGCATTTGAACTAGGTTTCAGTGAAAATCTCCTCTTGTAGATTTATATTAAATATTATCAAATTATTATCAGCACTTGCAAGACGACAATAACTCACTAAATGAGGATTTCAGAAATTTCAAAGTTACCTAACGTTGTATTTATATCATTGGAGAGGGTCATACTTAGTTCGGATCACAGCCCTGTCTTGTTAATAAATCTTCCCGTGAAGAAATAAAGCATTTTTAAGCAGACGTTTTTAATAAACAACCAATCTATAAAACAAAACGGATTTATTGACCTAAGGAGACATAGTTATGTGGCTGTATGTACACAAAGTTTACTTGTGACTTGTCAGGGTTGGTACTGTATGAGGCCAAAATGCTTTTAGGTGACAAGTTCCAGTCGCAGATTTGAAAAATAATTGACAGGAGTTTAAACGCTCTGAAATAGTTAAATCTCAACACCGGAAATCTCTTACCTGTAAGCAATTCCAAACTCGTTGGAAATAGTAGGATCTAAGCTTGGATCATATTTGTATGGAGAAAGGTTTCCTAGTTTGTATTTTTTCATCGCCAGCGGCGAGAGGAACGACGGAAGATATTCGTCGTAAACAATCTTTTGCATAATGGCGATCATCAGTTTTCTCGTCTGCTGGAACGCTTCTTCTTCATCAGGAAACTCTTCACGCAGACGCTCTGCCAGACGATTGTGCTCAAGGATGAAAACGTTGTGGTATGACGTCAGCGATGGGACAACGTTTACGCGGTCGTCACCTTTAACGTTAAAGGTTACGATAACGCTAGTATTATATATGGTCTTACTTTCACGTATTTTTAAAACATATATCGTAATAGAAACACTATCGCAGATATATACACTCATACAGACACGGAGTAAAGCAAATAATGCCAACTTGATTTAAAACCACATACCAACGAGGCTGCAGTGGATTCCTTCGTCGGGTTTGGCCTTGCACGTGGAGTCATTTCCGTTTGGTACACGCGGACCGTCGGCACCTTCAGATACTCTCATGAACGCTAATGGATGATAAAAGATACACATAAAGCAGCATAACCATTTCCTCTACAATTACGCAAAGCTTTAAAATACTATTTTAGATAAGCCTTTCATTGATTGGGACTTGTCTGTAAAGGTACGAACTTTCAATAAGGACATCAACTTCGTTTTGTACAATTAAGAAGGCGTTTATATCGCGACAAGGTATTTATGGTAGAATTCAATTTATTTAAAATGTTTGTGTTTTTTATATCTAAATCGTTGATGAAACATGATTCGTTTCAAAGAATAATCTGTCATATTAGCTTACATTTACTATTTCATTTCTTTTCAAAATAATTTAATTCACTACTAAGTTCATATCCTGATATGAATGATTTATAGAGTTAAACGGTCAAGTATTTACATATTCATTTGAGTAAATTAAATGTTTGTTTAAGGGACCTTTTGACGTTTTGGTTGTTAGTTGACAATATGGGGAAAAACGTTTAAGATTCGGAAATATTTTTGTTGAAGCTATGATATTTGCGAAACAGTAATACCGAACATGTACCGTGCGATAAAATAGCCATACTTTGCATCTTATGACGATTTAAAACCTGTAAAAAATATAGCGTTATAAATTTAATGTCATTCCTGTTTTTAAGTGAGCTTTTTAGTATCATGGTTACAATATGTCAATGCAAAGCAATTAATTACAAATTGCAATACATGCCACAATCCATGAAAAGGTCCATTTAAAATTGGATTGTTATACAAGCGAGTCTTTACAAGAGTATCTGCCCAGCATATTCTGAATGTCTTGCCATATATTTACCATTGAAAAGGCTTGAACCAGGCTTTACTGCTTTTGCGTTCATTGCTGTTGTATAAGTATTGTCTTATACGACAGAGGCATTAGGTATTTTGCTTTTCAATGTAGGAATTATGTTTTCTTAGATTTCAACCATACCTGTAACTAAGCATCTATGTGTTTTTCTTAAATTAATGGTTTTCTGGAAGTTTGAATAGTGTTGACTCACGCGTGTTTCCGTCCCTGAGTCCCTGAAGCTGTTCATCGGAGGAACCATACACGTTTGAAGCATCAATGAATGACGTCAGCTTATTAATCTGCTGACGCTGAAGACTCGGGCCGATGCCTGTATTTTACGACAATTCGTCATTTAAGAAGAAATAAACACTAAATTTTCGATTTCAAAACCTCATACATGACGACTTTAGCTGCGCAGAAAAAACACCATTATGTAAATGGAGCGCAAATTTGATGTAATCCTAGCAAATAAGATCGAAGAAACGAATTTGTATTTACTTATACTGACCGTGCTCTGAGAAAAGGGGGTTTGCCTGTGCGTAAAGTGTCTTGCCAGATTAGCCTGTGCAGTTCAGGGACGACACTTTCCGCTTTTAATATATTTTTCGTGAAAAAAAAATATATTCTCAGCAAAAATCCAGTTTATGCGAAAAGTGTCGTCCCCTATTAGCTTATGCGGATTGCACACGCTAATCAGGGACGACAATTTACGCACTAGCATTAAACCCCCTTTTCTCAGAGCAACTATTGTTGAAATGGACTCACCAGACGACTCGCAGTTGACCCCAGATGACCTCTTGACCTCCATACAGTAGCCCTCCTTGAACCGAGGCTGGTAAGGGTCATCTTCGGCAAAGTTGATGTTGAAACAGTTGTCAACGCTGAAGATGTCGATTCTTTTATTAACCCTTACAGTGCGGGAACCGAGTTGTGAAGGCCTTTGCAAACAGTTTGGATCCAGATGAGACGCCACAGAACGTGGCGTCTCATCTGGATCCAAACTGTTTGCTATTCTGATAGTATTCTTTGAAAAAAAATCGAAGAAAATGCTAATTTTAGAAATTCAGCAGACGACATTTAAGCAGACGACAAATTTCCCAGCATGCAAAGAGTTAATAATGTGTCCAAGGTTTGCCAAAATTATTATACCTTTTTCATGACTGTGACTTTTATTTACGAACTAATTAATAAACGAGTGTTCACAATTTACGGTAAACACTTTATTTTTTCAGCCATACATGTAGAAAAATATCAATCCAGTTATCAAAAACAATTATCTATGATAAAGCTAATAGGGTATAAAAACGTAAATTATTTAGAACGTGTTCGCTAAATGTATTAACTTGAATCTTGAACATCAATTAAACTTGTTCTGATAATTTGTTAAATTACTTTGGTTATTACAAATTCGTAAGTTGATTACGTTGAACAAGTAGCTTTAAGGTGCATTTTTGTGACAATTGTTACGTCAACTGATGTGAAACCACGCACGAAATTGTAATACTTCACAACCAATTGACATTTTACTAACAATTACTCACTCTTTTTAGTCATCTTGATCGCATATTTATGGTTAATCAAAAATGCTTTTCAGATTATGAATTTCGTTTTTTGCCAAATCATGATTGCATAATTGTTACTTGCTTTAACAAAATATTTATATTTGAAATTATTTAACTTTTTTGTAATATGATTACTCGTTCTTCGGCCATTTTTATTTTTCGACCTCTGCATTGACCGGTTTAAATGTCTTCATTTATAGTTCATGTATTTACAGGCTACTTACTCGTCGTTGTACGAACAGCAATCATAAACAGCTGAAAAAGTAAACAATTACACACTTTTATTTAAGATGTGTATTTGGATAATTTTTGTCTGAAAAATATCTTATGTGAACAACACATATGTAATGTTATTAAAATAACCCCATTCACAAGTACACTAGCTATCCCTGTTTGAAAACTTTCGCCAGTTTTCTAAAACGAAAACATCTTTGGTACTTACGGTAAAGATTTAGCAGCATAGTACATAGAGTAAAAAAGTCAGTTTACAGTTCGTATCTGCGGCGTGTTAAATAGCAATTTAGATTTAATGTGTAACGCATCTCTAAATCCGTAAATCGATGTTTCTTCATTAAATTTTAGCTCGGTTGTAACATCACACGTCAACTATGTATATCATTAACAGAACGAGAGATTCTCGTCTCAATCCGCATAATTTAATTTAAAAGTTCGAATCTACGCCATGCATGAAACCCTAAATTTATACTCCACAATCTACCGACTCGAAATCGTGTATGGCGTTTTGATACGCTTTCGAGTATGTACATGTGTTTGTGGGGCGTCGGCAAACGTAAACGAATTATAGTGTATACAATCCATATAAAAAACATCCATAGATCAAACATTTACCGCTGGTAACCGGCGTGGATATTACGTCGTGGTCAAGGAACTGACCGAATTGAAACGCGTGCAAGGTCAGAAACGGTGACGTCACATCCTTGGTACCTCTGTGTACCGCGTTGCTAACCTGACGGGGCGACGGAAGTGGGCTCCCGTTGACTCCTTGCTTTCTCGGGAGGTTAAGACCGTCATCTGTGACAAAAGTTAAATCCTTATTATTGACAGTAAAAGTACATTCCAAACTACTAATTTGTATTTGTTTTAAAGTTAGATTTTCGATATGAAGTTTAAGATCATTCAATTACTAAAATAAATAAATACATTATGAACAGAGAAAAACACACATGAATCAACACGATGTATAATATGTTATCTTGTCAATACTTAGTGATGGTGAAAAGTAAGGCCGTAATTGTTCTTACCAATCAAATATTTTACATTACCTAATACAAAATTCTAATATTAAACTGCCTTTAAAAAGAAATAAAAACAAACAAATAACATGAGCACAATAGCAAGAACTACCGTAGGCAGCCGGAAGCAGACGTCGCTGTACCGCTCCAGCCATTCCCCACTTGGGGTTTCGAAGGTTGTTACACGTGCCATTCATTGACCGGAAGCTGTCGCCGGCCTTGCACGATACTGTCGTCTTCGGGCATCCCGGGATTCCAGCAAGTCCCCGCTCAAACTCTAAGAGCACTGTGTCCCTTTCAAGATCATCTAAACTAAATCCTCTGCAACACAACAGCAGGTAACTTATCAATGGAGAAGATTTCTATCAGAGAAGTTTATCTTGTATAGACGAGCATTTAAAAAACGTATTGTAATGGGCATTAAAAAAACTTATTGCATTAATATGTATTCAAAGGGTGAATACATTGCATGAAATTTGAAGTGCTATTTCCATTAAGAAAGCATCATTGAAATGAAAAAATGGAATGCTCAATATTATATAAGCAATTAAATTTTCGAGTAACATATCACATATGCTCTCACATAGAGTTATTTACCAAAGAACGATTGAATGTAAATGTTGCAATGCTCACTTGATTGCAAAACAGGCTATGAAAAATACTCGGTCATACTTTTGTTTACATTGCTCTCATACGAATGTAAATCACAGCTTACTGGGTCGATTTTCATGTTCGAATCATGTTCGTTTGCAGCATTCACCAATTAAATTTAAGCGTTATAATAAACGCGTTATAAGAAAACTATAAACCATTTTTAGACAATAAATATCGCCAATCGTGACGAAAATACTCTTAATTTGTGGTACCGTTTTTGGAGCAAGCGCAAAGCGACCATCATCGTCGCCATAGACTTATCGGCTGTGACGTCAGCAGTTGTAGGCAGTTGCCGATTATGAAACTTCGTCAAAGGACAAGCGAGGCCGGGGGAGGATTGGGCTGAAGCATAAACCAACCACAGAAAGATGAAGCCTGTATAACATGTATATCTATAAGTGGCAACCTTATAATTCATTGACTTTTTTATAATGTAAGTTCATCGAATACGCATAGCTATGTATCATAAATTAGATGATAACCGTTGCAATGCGAACAATTTTGTGATTTTTTAAACCCACGTCGCTTCCGATAATAATAATGCGTTCAATGTAATCAAAACATTAGAAAAACTAATGCATGTATAAATGGCACACACTTAGTCAAAACATTGTTTAGACTATAACAAATTTTTCTTCACGGGTAAGGACTTGTATGATGCTTTTTGACTCACAGATTGCATTATTATATTTATACAGGTGCATAAGACGCGAGAAACAACATATCGAATTACAGCAAATACCAATCAGCGTATCACTTCCTTAACTAATAAAGTGCTAAATACTTGAACGTTGATACCATTTGAACCATTTCGTGAAACATAAATGTTCAATGAAATGGAACTGTACATCATTATTTCGTATTCTATACAATGATATTATAATGTTCGTCGTCTACGGGGAAAACGTATACATCTAAGTCTATGGTAATAAGCTATCTTTTCATTGTTATTATGAGCTTCCAACCTTAAAGTTTAATTCGCGAAGGGATGGTTACAAACGTCACATGGGGTTATCACTGTTGTAAAGATCAAACGCGCGCATTGTTATGTTCAACGTGACGGTCCGTGTATATACAAACGTCATATGGGGTTATCTCTGTTGTATAGAAACGCGCGAATTATTATGTTCAACGTCACGGTCTGTGTATATACGAACGTCACATGGGGTTCTCTCTGTTGTATAGATCAAACGCGCGGATTATTATGTTCAACGTCACGGTCCGTGTATGAACACACGTAAAACGGGGTTATCTCAGTTGTTAGATCAAACGCGCGCATTATGTTCAACGTCATGGTCCGTGTATATACAAACGTCACACGGGGTTATCTCTGTTGTATAGATCGAACGCGCACATGATTATGTTCAACGTCACGGTCCGTGTATATACCGTCTCTTAGTTAACCGTTTTCATTCGACATAACGAAAATCAACACATTCTGGTTTTCAAATAACAAAAACACAAAATAAATAATTTTTTTGCAGCGTTGTTCGTTGCAATACGTGTAAACAAATCTTTATTGTACGAAAAACATCCGTTTGACTTTTGTAATAAGTTGCTTGTTCCCGTGAATCCTTAACGAGTTGACAGAAAGAGTTTGTAGAACCAACACAAACATAATTAATGTTAAGCGCTAGCTGCTCGCAACCTGTCCCCCGATTTACTGCTTTTATCAAATTCGTATTTCTATGGTTGAAAACATCGAGCAAATTATGGCGTATGGTCCGAGTTTCAGGTTTACATTATAGTTTACGACAATATATTAAATTGAAAATAAAATAAAAACAATGTGAACTTAACATGTGTTTTCAAGCTTACTGAGTCTTAGATGAGCAATTAATAAATTGATTAGTTTGGGACCGTTAAGACAGCATAATAAAATAATATTTGACTCTGATTTTGAGCATTTTAGTCAACATTATGCAATATAATGTATGGTTTTGTACGCGTATTCACCACGAGCTACTGTGCCGAAGCAGGCCAGCAAGACATGGTGTGGAGCTGTCGTTTACAATAGATGAGACTCCGGGAAGGCAGTCAAAACCTCGGCTCAAGTAGATACGACTACGGTGCTGTATTATGACGTCGTACCCTTGGTAGCGAGACTGGGCAGTGACTTTAAGTATTGTTTCAAAAGTATGGATATTGTTTATTTTATGCTTTGCGGTGGTTTATAGAGGATAATCAATGATTTAAAACTGATAATTCACTATTTAAAACACTAAACATTAACATTAAAAATTATCGATAAGTTTCACTGTTTTACTGTGAAATGTAGTCATTTTTTACGAAATGACGTCATTATTCCGGCGCATGTCTTATGTCAAGCTCCTTTACAGTGTAAAGAAACGGTAAAAAAGTTTAAAATATAATTATACTTTTCTATGATCACTCGTGAATTAAATCGATATTCCACCGAATTATTATTAGCGACCCGCAATATTGTGGGGTAGGAATCCTTTCAAAGGCTCTCTAAAAGACAAAGCAAGTATGTTTGCATTCATATTCCCTAGTAATTTGTAAATTATACTAATTTGTTTATTTACTTTATGTTATGTTTCGGTGGGAAAAACAGACTGCAAAATGCGCGATTATATCCTGCCCAGAGCCTTTACATTGTTGTAGACCGTATTGAACTTTCTCTTTCACATACGTCGACTTCAGCTATGTTTAGTATTACATAAACGATCGACGCCCCCGGCACTGTAAGGCTGTAAGGCTTTATTTAAGATGAAAGATTAAACCAATCGTATAAAATACCGATTTTCTAAGCGTATAACTTTCCGTTTAATGAAATAATTATTATAATATTCAGTCAGCCGCATGAACAAAACCATACATGGTATAACATGCCATACAAAAAGTAAAACATAAAGCTTTGTTAAATCATTATTTTAATTATGTTGCGTATATTTTTTCGGTATCCTGAAAGGAATTATTTTATAATTTAAAGTCATCAGATATATGGCTTAATGGCCTGACTAGCTTCTCTTTATCTGATGAAAATCTAAATGCGTTCGTTCCAAAGAACTATTTATGGATATTTTTAATATCTCTTATAATATATAGCTCGCGTATATACAGTGCTTACTCATGCGTGGCTATTTGTCGCTACCGACACGTTTATCGTTTATTTTGTTGCAGAACCGAAAAATAAATCACCGTGTCGTATGATCATACATATCTGCAAATAATAGTAGGGCATTGCATCCTATATTGCATTTAGATTACAAAAATCACTTTTCGAATATAACGACAGTATAAGCAGTTGTAATAAATATGGTTCGTTGAAGCGCATGTGTCATTTATTATCAGCTTGTATTACAGTTTGTTATTCATCAACGATTTAATTCGCTGCGTTTATTTGGTAATACTTAGTACATTTTTTGTAAGAATAACTGCACAGGCTTATCTTGGACGGCACTTTGCCCACGTGCATTACACCCCCGTTTCACAGAGCACGGCTTAAATAAAATAATCAATACATTAAAAAACTGAATTAATTGAACATGTTGTCATCATTTGAATTCGACCTCGGTATGCTGTTTACATATATATTCAAACACAGCTCCATTTCTACCGATCTGTTATTTACATAACACACTTTCGAATTGCACAATTTGAAGATATTGACCTAAACTGACAAGCATAATCGATTTAGTTTTGTAGAATGATGACGTATGACAATGACGGCTGTGTTAAAACACAGGTGGTTAGCGTGTGGCTATGATATTAATTAGTGAAAACATCATTTTGAATGATAAATAATCATATTATAACGAAAAATTAACTTTTCTGAAAAAAAATATTTCACTATCAAATATATATATAACAAGGTATGCAACTCAAAATCACCCCATAACGGGGTGCATCGCTTTGAACAGCCATATCTTCATCAATTGTGCAGCGATTTTCACGATCTCGGTCTTATTCAACGCAGAAATGAATTTCCTTTCTGGAAATGTATATGTCTTGCAATATTTTTACAAATGCTGGGTCAACTTTTAAGAAATAACACGATACACAACACGAATGACCCAGTTGACAGTGATCATGTATTCTTTATGAATGAAATCTCCAGTTGTAAAGACACACCTCCGCATTGGACCAATGAAATCACTCGTATGTTTAAAATGTCAGTTAGTTGAAATGTATGTAAACAAAGGTTTCAAACGGCGCTGGACAGTTAGTCTTGATGCAGAATGTAACGACAAGAACGGTAATAATGTTTTTTCATACGTTTTATTGAATTATGGTATCGAACTACATGAACTTTGTGGGGAAGTTGCCCTTTACTCCGTGAAGATTTCAGTCTTAAAGACAGCATGATCACTGTCAACTGGGTCATGCGTGTTGTGTATCGTGTTATTTCTTAAAAGTTGACCCAGCATTTGTAAAAATATTGCAAGACATATACATTTCCAGAAAGGAAATTCATTTCTGCGTTGAATAAGACCGAGATCGTGAAAATCGCTGCACAATTGATGAAGATATGGCTGTTCAAAGCGATGCACCCCGTTATGGGGTGATTTTGAGTTGCATACCTTGTTATATATATATTTGATAGTGAAATATTTTTTTTCAGAAAAGTTAATTTTTCGTTATAATATGATTATTTATCATTCAAAATGATGTTTTCACTAATTAATATCATAGCCACACGCTAACCACCTGTGTGTTAAAACATGAACTGTGAAAGAAAGTGCGATTATTGTATAGATCTTTATAGTTAAATAAAAATGATTATCAAAAAGCGTTGTAAAATTATTCGTGTTCGCACCCTAGTAACAGTAAGCTATTACTGTAACGATGTCACGTTGAAAGGTTGTAAAGGTACGTAAGGGAGAGTAATGTGGGCGATAAGCAACTCAGAAGTTCCTTCCCATGAATGTAGCGCCATTCGTTGTTTCGTTTATCATTTTATCAAAGCATTAACGGTAAGCCGGACGACACCCAACTGTTTTTTTTTCTTTTTAAATTTGAAATTTGAAACGAAACATAAACATCGAAATAAGTTTATTGTCTTGTTTTATAATCATTTCAATGAAAAACGCTGTAAAGAAGTTAATTTGTTTTAACGGAATACGATATATGATGCGTTGTTTTAGGTTAGTTTTCTCGAAAGCATACTAACATATTAAAACACAGATCCAATGCGTCGTTTTTTTCTAAGACCGATTTGGGTCGGATAAATAGAACATCAAGTAAGCATAAAATAACATGATTACACTTTATTGCATTTTATGTGTCTTCCATATAATATTACCGATTAATATTTACCGATATTGTTCGTAATATTTAAAGTTAAAATTAATTAGTGCAAGTAATACTTACATCGCTTTGTGTGAAGGTCGGCAAGTGCGCTTCCAAGTTTACTGATATCCAATGCCCTGGCAACTGCGTCCTTTATAGTTGAGGAACGGTTTGCCAGACACCCAGAGGCATAAAGCACACCCACCAGTAGCAGTACGTTCATCTGGATTCAAATGAGTACACATATAATCCATGTATGAACTTTGAGTTTTTGTTTTATGATTTAATTCTTAATAAGTTCGAAGTGTGACGACCACTTTAACTGCTATAATCTACATTAATAGTAATGTGTATGTATGCTTTATCGTACTGTGATAACTATTGCTAACTATAAATATTTCCGACAAAGCCTGAAAATGCCAGAACAAGCAATTGGCAATAAAAATAAATCGAATACAACATCTAGTTGAAGGTTAAAGTTGAAATGCCATTATCGATTCTTATTTTGCAATAACTGTACAAACGTAATGTGCAAACTATTAAATGATATGTAAGTATTTATGTTTGTAGTGATTTCAATAACATTAGACATTATGCTCATTTAATACTGCTGTAAGTAAAAAATGGTGCAGTTATTGTTTATCTTTTTAAATAACGATTCCATAATTAATTATTCATAACAGTATTTTTCGAAAATATAATAATAATAATGATAATAATAATAATAATAATAATAATAATAATAATAATAATAATAATAATAATAATAATAATAATAACATTGTGTTACCTGCATTACTTATTTTCTTCGTATCTTTCTCGTCCTCAATTATCCTATTATTCATTAATAAACGCGCAGGGTAACCCTTTATATAGCAAATTTCATGTACCCATTCAACTGTGATAGAATCAGATATATCAATGAAATTTTTCACGCGTAGATTATAGGTATTTAAAGTCGTGATTTTTGATTTAAGATGTTTGACAAATGTAACAAATCAATAAAACAGAACATACAGAACTTATAATTAGTTCTAATAACTTTCCATTCACGTACACATATCGATTAAGTTTTTCGACATGGTGTTCGTATTCAATAAAGGACGGAGCTTTGATCGTTGCATTAAATCAAGCGTTATGTTTTCATTTAAATTGTGTATCTTCACTTGATAAGAAAAACGATAATTTCGACTTTTTGTTTAACGGTCTATACATGTTATACCATGAAGAGTGTTTGAATGCGTACGTTTGAGTACACAGCAAGGGTGCATGTGATAAAGTTATCATATGTTATTATTTTAATTTTTTGAAATATTGCGTAAATTTATGAAAAGAACAAGCATCATTGACACGTTTGAGGTTAAATCTTACAATAAAAAATCGTCGATAGCGCATAGTCTCTATAACCATGGACACATAATAAAGTTAAAGGGATACAGTAGTAATACGGATGGTTAAATATATTGAAATTTATGTTTGTATGTACATGGATAAATCTAATTTTGCCTTCAAATTAATGTTGCATAAGATTTTTTTCTATAAATGAGTATCACCGTTTAAGTAGTGAATGAAATATGTTAAAATCTTGGTCGCGCCCCGGATTTTAAACCATAATTACCCATTAGGCCGTGATAGGGGTAAATATTCGTTAACAAGTAAAGCTTTATGAACTGTATACATAATGGTTAGCAAACAAGTCACGGCTCATACACAAAGATACAAAAACGTGCAATACAACATTTGATTATATTTTTCGAACCGTATTACAAACTTTATATTGAGCAAAAAAAACAACAACATCGCAACGTTCAATGACAAGAATGATACGAATAACGAGGACAGAAATTCTTGTTACAATACTCATGCTTTGATGTTAAGGGTTATTTACTAATTTTGTGTGTAAACCAATTCAATACCGTTGCCATAAGAACGTTTCTAGACATGTTCGTGTTGCCAAAATTTGACCATCAATCAAAGAACACTGCATTTGATTGTGAACTCAACTTGTTTAAACGCAAGATTAATATCCTACGAAATGTTGACTGCAATCATAATCGTAGACACATAATCAAAATATTCCGATCGTATATTTTAACATTGGACGACCTTTATCATTCATAAGCTAACAGTTAAAACATATTAGCACGGTTTGTAAAATCACGCTATCAAACAATAATAGTGGGTTTGGAGGTAGCTGGTATAATATTTTAAACATTTTTTAGAATAAAGTGTCGAAACATGATACTTTTCTCCAACAACTTTATTATGGTTCTTATCATCCTCACTACAAACATCATCAACAGAGTCCAAAAAAACAAGAAATGTGTTTGTCAGAAACACTATGTCCCATTCTGCGCCGCTTTGACTTTTTTGTTTGTTGACCTTTGACATTGAAGGATGACCTTGACCTTCCACAACTCAAAATGTGCAGCTCCAAGAGATACACATGCATGCCAAATATGAAGTTGCTATATTCAATATTACAAAAGTTATGGCAAATGTTAAAGTTTGACCAAACCAACAGACGTACAGACCAAGAGATAGGGCAAAAACAAAATGTCCCCCAATATAGTGGTGGGGGACATAAAATACCAACTTGCAAGACATTTTCCTCGCCTATTCTTCATTGTAGATGATGCAAGCCTAGAGTAAATTTATAGGTGAATATTTCCGTTAGTGAAATATAAATGATGATTTTTGCTATTTTCAGAAACAAATTGCAATTGACGGTACGAAGATCATGCAAGCAACTTCAGGTTCGTATTACATTGGAACATATGCTACAGCCACATCATATGGGACCCGCATGATATTGTGATACTTTTCTCTAAAAAAGGCCCAACATGGTTTGAGTCAATAAAATATATTTAGATTCGGTTTGTGTTATAAGGCAACGTCACCTAGGTTCAGATGAAATTTGCAAACCTTTTGCGTACTCTTTAGTTGTAACCGAATTCAATTATTGTTACTAATATATGCGCGTATAATTCACAGACGATACAGTTCAAACTCGTTTTAACACTAATGTTTTGATTATGTTGCTAGTGATTTAAGGTTATAATAAATAGCCATATAAATACACTCAATTATACTTTTGTTCGGACATTATATACTTGGTTCGGACTGCTTTCTTCGTCGGATACCATCGTGAACACTCGGCCTATCAACCATGATGTGATTTGCTTTTCCTACTACTTACAAGGTGTAAGTGTATTTCAAAAGCCGAATACATGCTACTTTCGATGCATGCTAAAAGTGGTTTATGGCGATATGGGTCCCAGTCAAGCACGGCCCTGGTCAGACCGTAATACAAATGTTAAACGGCTCCAGTTGAAACCGTCACGGTCAAATTTTGTCAGAAATGTTACAATTTAAAGAGTAATGTATGGGAAATCATTTAATAAAATCATAATACCGATATGCAGTTCAACATTCTGCCAAAGCTCAAGCCAGAGTGGATTGAACATAAAGCATAATAGTGAGTAAACAGGCTTACAACTGACACAGCGCGACGCCGGACGCCGGACATGGAGATATTACAAATATTTAAATCTGAGTTCATATGAGATGCAACTGAAACACACAAAAAAACGATTTTTCTTATTATTTGTTGGAATGTTTTGACTGGATTCAGCATAAAAGATAGATATCACAATTTATGTTATCTGCATTAAGGCGAAAAAAGACGAACCAATTTTAATATAAGTCGCTAAACCTGTTCAGCAACCATTCAGAATTTAAAGTACAGTTACGTTCCTCTTCTAAATGAATCATGTCAAAACAAGAATTTACGATGATACGCTGGTGTTTGGTTCATTTTCTGTTTTGATATTTATATTTAACCAAAAAATGATTATCTGCAATGAAGCATGACTCAAATACATTAACTGTCAATTCGTTGACAATTTAATAAACCTGCGTGGGACTTTCGCACATTAACGTCCTTTTAAGTTCAAAGTGAACTTCAATCAGTCAAAAACCATTTCATGCGATAGGATCTCAAAATGTCGCCTGATATGACTATATTCATTATATGAAAACAAACCTATGAACGCCTCTCATCACATCACTACTCGGGTAGAAAGCTAACATACCGTAGCATGAAGTGAACGCGCGTAAATCGTTTCAGTTAATTTATTTTTACAGCCAGAATACGCACGGGCTGGCTGGCTGCTTTTTTAGCACAAAATTATTAAATATGGAGCACCTTCATGAGTATTAAATTGACAATCTCTTAACAAAAGCATTTCGCTTGATGTCTATTATTAGTGTGTTGCTCACAAACTAACAGCCTGCATCCAAACTCACAACACACGTTATAGTTTAAAGCAGCTGTGACTGTAAAGCATGCGATCGATCGTTATCTAGCGTAAATGAAATAATTTTTATAATACCAAGTCTCGTCACCAACATACATAAGTTGAACGATAAGCAGATATGATTTACCAAGAATAACAAGCAGCAAAAGAAAAAAAAACATGAAGTATTGACAAGCGATTTGCTGTCACGATATACCAGTTTTAGCTCGACTGCTCATTTACATTCGGCATCAGCCTCCACTTTAAACTCTGGTTAAGGTAAACGTGTAACAACTTTATACCAATGTTGTAATTCAGGTATTGTATTAACACTTCATTTGTTATGTCCCTCTTTGTACTTTAAGGCTTATGCGCAAATTTAAATTCATTTTAAGGATGCAGTAAACAAATATTTATCTCCGTAATAACTCATTTAAAACCTCATACATGTCTTTGGAATCATTATGCTCAGCCAATGTCTAATACCCATTTCTCTGACCTGCCAGAGTTATGTTCCGTTCCTATCACACATGTGTCAGGTCAACGTTTTCGTGCAAAATTGTATTTTCATTATAAGCAAATGACAACGACCTATATGTTTGAACAGCCGATTAGCATGATTTTGCCCTTGTATAGTTACTCATGCCATGTTTATGTTTTTTGTTTTAGTTAGTACATGTACTCAGGTTTATAGTGCGCAACCAACAAATTCATATCTATATGCCACTACATACGTGCGATTAGCATTTCACACTATCTTTGGGATCATCAAATGAGGTACCCTACCAAGGCCCATAACTATGAGATGAAATATAGAAGAATTATGCCATTGCTGGTACATTTAGATTATTATGAAGGCGTTCGCTTACAACAACGTCTGTCTCAAATTTGCATGCAGACATAGCATGTGGGACCAAGGTCGATGCCACTGTTACTTAAAATAAATATACAGTTTACGCTCGATAACATCAGTTCGGATGGAGATATTGTTCTGTACGTATGTGTATATGAACTTGCAACAGGCTTATATGGTGATATGTTTTATTTAAATAAAGGTCATTGTTACTTTAGTTTTTTTAGTAAGTAAAGTGACTATGGATGTCCTTCTTTTTTCTGTGGTACCTTATACTCAGATCTGGCTTTACACTTTATTACACATATTTAAATTAATTGGGAACAAGTTAAATACATAGTTCTTCAGGGTAGTGACTATTCTTGTTTAACTTGGTAATGTTTTAGATTTATATTTACATTAGTATACTTAATTAGTGCTGCAAATGAAATTTCAAAATGTCTTTATTATAGTCAAGTGGAATGTATATGTGTTTTGTTGATTATTGTATAAGCATATGTTAATTTAACTATGTACATTTACATTTGTTAATATGCATTACATGAATGTTTATTTTTATATTTTCTACCAAAAAACTGTAGAAAATAAAATAAACACTCAAATATCACTTCCTAAAGGTTACAAATTGATATCAGCATGAATAATTCCTTGAAATAAGCATTGAAATAATATTAAAAAATAATTGGTTATTTACTTCAATTGTGTCATTTTGAGATGTTGTCATAATTTTCATAATATGCTCACTAGGCTACTAAGCACTTAAGCTTTATCTATAACGACATACAAATGGACCGTGCTCAGTGAAAAAATGGGTTTAATGCATGTGCGTTAAGTGTCGTCCCAGATTAGACAGTGCGGTCCGCACAGGCTAATCAGGGACGACACTTTCCACCTTAACTTGATTTTAAGCGAAGAAGAAACTTTCCTGAAACGAAAAATAGAATTAAAAAGGAAAAAAAACACGTTATTCTCAACACAAGCCACTGACACTTGGAGTAAAAGTCTAGCACTTAAACAATTCGGCCATCTGTGTTCATATAATCAAAAATGTATTTTATGCTTTATATAATATATATGCAATCCTCGTAATGTTACAACACATAACGATAACAACCAAACTCTCCAAATTATACAATCGTTTCGCGTTTGTAATTATTTATCATGTTTAGGGTTTTCAATGGTAAATGATCCGTATTACTGTTTCCTCGCACACATCATAACTACAACGAATATTTGCAAATCTGAAAACAATACGTGAAAAGGTCACATTTAAAGCCGCCCTTAACCGGATGAAGAGTACTAATGAAACATATAATATAATTCATATATTAATATTATTAATAATATTGATATATGTTTCATTAGTACTCTTCATATTTGTAGTAGTAGTAGTAGTAGTAGTAGTAGTAGTAGTAGTAGTAGTAGTAGTAGTAGTAGTAGTAGTAGTAGTAGTAGTAGTAGTAGTAGTAGTAGTAGTAGTAGTAGTAGTAGTAGTAGTAGTAGTAGTAGTAGTAGTAGTAGTAGTAGTAGTAGTAGTAGTAGTAGTAGTAATAGTAGTAGTAGTAGTAGTAGTAGTAGTAGTAGTAGTAGTAGTAGTAGTAGTAGTAGTAGTAGTAGTAGTAGTAGTAGTAGTAGTAGTAGTAGTAGTAGTAGTAGTAGTAGTAGAAGTAGTAGTAGTAGTAGAAGTAGTAGTAGTAGTAGTAGTAGTAGTAGTAGTAATAGTGGTAGTAGTAGTAGTAGTAGTAGTAGTAGTAGTAGTAGTAGAAGTAGTAGTAGTAGTAGTAGTAGTATTTGTAGTAGTAGTAGTAGTAGTAGTAGTAGTAGTTGTTGTTGTTGTAGTAGTAGTAGTAGTAGTAGTAATAGTAGTAGTAGTAGTAGTAGTAGTAGTAGTAGTAGTAGTAGTAGTAGTAGTAGTAGTAGTAGTAGTAGTAGTAGTAATAGTGGTAATAGTAGTTGTAGTAGTAGTAGTTGTAGTAGTAGAAGTAGTAGTAGTTGTAGTAGAAGTAGTAGTAGTAGTTGTAGTAGTAGTAGTAGTAGTAGTAGTAGAAGTAATAGTAGTAGTAGTAGTAGTAGTAGTAGTAGTAGTAGTAGTAGTAGTAGTAGTAGTAGTAGTAGTAGTAGTAGTAGTAGTAGTAGTAGTAGTAGTAGTAGTAGTCGTAGTAGTAGTAGTAGTAGTAGTAGAAGTAGTAGTAGTAGTAGTAGTAGTAGTAGTAGTAGTAGTAGTAGTAGTAGTAGAAGTAGTATTAGTAGAAGTAGTTGTAGTAGTAGTAGTAGTAGTAGTAGTTAGGGCTGCAACGGATATCCGAAATATCCTTGATTCGCGGATCCAAACGAGGATTCGCGGATCTAACCGTGATTGGTAAAATCGGTTTCAAATCCGGATCTTATTTGAGTTTAACCTTTCCTTTGCGGTAATTGTTTCTTTCGCCCTAACACTTTTTGTTAAATTGTTTCCTTCTGTTTGAAAGGCTGACTGGTTCTTAGTTTGTCATGCTACTTTTTCGACAAAAACATGGTACTACACAGTCTACTTTCGTTTTCGATGGTACAAAATGGCGCAGAAAAAAATTCACGATGCACATAAACAATAGAAACAGTGTTTCATCAAAATGTTTAAACGATCTATAAGTTATTTGTCCATGTTCAGATATAGCCGTACTTTTAAGTTTACAAAGGAGTGTACACGTGATTGGATAGTCGTCACTCAGGCCTATTACTGGAACGTTAACTTCTGATGCGCAAGATATTGATGTTGTGTTTACATGCTCAATTATTTTGGTTTTTGTTACGTTACGTTTTTGTTACTCTGGTTGGATATTGATCCAGTTGTGTGAGTCCGAAATCAAGTACAGTTTTTGCCCATTTTGTATTATTAAATTTATTAGGTGAAGAAAGTTGCAATGTTAAAATCGCCAATAGCTGACCATTTCGTATTAGATGATTCTGCAAATTCCATTTGTTTCTCAAATAAATCTATCCAAGATTGGAGACTGTTAGGGGCACGGTAGATAAAGCATAGAAGATGTGATTTATTATTTTCGGTAGCTACCTGTAGCCAAATAGTCTCAATGTCCGAGGATTCTAGATCAAAGCGACGGACATAGCTTATGTTCTTTTTGAGATATATAATAAGTCCTACAACAGCCTTTTTTGACCTGTCTTTACGTTCAAAAACGAAGTCGTTAAATAATAGATATGTATCATTAATTAAACCTGTTAAAAACGTTTCACTCAAACCAAATATATCAATTGACCTTGGCTCTCCCATTATAAGTTTGAGTTCATCTAATTTTGGAAGAATGTGTTGAATATTCAAACTTGCTACATGAATACCTTGTTTGCTGAAAGTAAAAACGTTTTTATGAATCAACAATTTATCTTTAAAATTATTATTCGTTCGAGAGGAGGCATTTTCGATAAATCTACGTTTTTGCTAACATAAAGATACTGGTATGAATCATAATTGTAATTACAATACAACGTACATGTATTTTAGAAACAAAAATAGTGTCAGATTGAATATTATAGTCACAAATTATTTTGTTGCATTCGGTTCATATATTGTTATGTTTAAGAAAATGTCTGTCAGTGTTTTCCTACCATAATCTGTGATTTAGGCAATCTGCTGTTGAGTGGTTTGCTAAACCGCAACGTCTGGACGGTGACCTCGTCCACGTAGCTGAAAGTTTCTATTACCAAACTGGCGACCGTTGTTCTGGAAACGGTCTCTAATGCCATATGTCGCCCCTGTCCATGGTGGCCGAGAGCAACGTGTAGCGGCGACTCTGTGTGTTAATTCTCTCGCGGACGTATGTTTGGACTTCACAATTGGAGTTACCGTGTTGATTGTCGAAACCAGTCTACTCGAGCCTTTTGGTCACAGGTGTAAACCGTCTTTGAAGTTAAACGGGCAAATTGTGGTTTTATCAGCGTAAATGAACGAATCGTAGCAGTCAATGAAAACAGTACCCGTTTCCATCCACAATTTCATTATTTCTTCATTTACCGGCCCGATGTCCGTGTCCGTTCGCGGACAGAGAGTGCATAAATATACAGTGCACTGGTGACGTAGAGCCTCAAATATTGAGCGAAGCGTTTCATACACACTGCGTGATGTTCAGGAAGCTGCATCATTACCTCCGACATAAATTACTGTGTATTTTGATTTATCATCAGTCAAAAGAAGAGTGTAAATGTCTCTCGATTTCTTACCGGGAAGTGTACGTACGTCCACATTGCTCTGAAGGCCACGCTTACTTATGCCTTTAAGAATTGAGTTTCGATTAATAACGTTCTATTTTTTTCAAGTCTGGGTTTATGTACGAAGTCATAAGTATGTGTGTTTCCGCTTCCGGTCTGTTCCGACGTGTTTTGCGAATTTTGCGAAGCGGGCGACGTTATTTCTACATCAAATTATTGCGTCGCGGGAAACGTTGTACGATCATTTGATAAATCATACGATCTAGTAGGAGTTTCCATCAATTTATTTAGCGAGATTTCAGTTTCCTTTTGTTGCGTTAAAATATTAGACATCTGGGTTTTCATTGATTAAGAGAAGGATTGCCATCGTTTTAGAAGTCCCTCGTTCAGGTTGCTCATTTACGTCATAACAGATTGTGAATTTGAAGTAACATCTTTCAACTTATTTTTCATGTCACTACAGCACAGAGTGTGTTGATTTTTTAAACCACATATAATATCTTTTATTTCAGCGAGTTGCGTTGAGATCTGTAGTATGTGTTCCCGCATTTCACTTTTAAGTTCATTGATTTCACTTGAAACGGATTTCATAAAATCATTCAATATCTCATGGATATTCGAATATTCGTGTCTTTATCAATTCGACGAGCATGCTTTTCGTTTCGTACTGACTGAACTGATTCATTGAGGCGACGTAATTCTTCATGGTTATCGGATTCATTTTGATTTCCCGAAAGTTGATTTGATTGAAAGTTTAGATTCATTTTTGCTTATTGACATCATAAATTTTTTTAAGGCATTGTTTACATCAGTTGTTGTTGTTTCGTCATTAACTAATCTTTCCTCTATGTTTTTTAGCATCGCTGGCAGGTGAATTTTAATGTGTTTAATATGAGACATTATTCTAAATGTTTGTCGTTAAAATGCTCACACTTTTTCGTGTATGTGCGATTTTGATAGTTTTTGAAAAATTTGCGGAATCTGGACCCGGTTATAAAAGTTTGTTCGAACACCGTCAAAGTCCATTTTTTCATCTACTTAGTATTTGTTTTTGTTTTTGATGCCGTTATTTCTGCTTCCACTACTGCTATTGCAGCTGAAGCTGCTAAAGTAGTATAAATATTAGTAGCTGTAAAATTTATAATAATAAAAGTTAATTACTTTTTTTCATAACAAATATATAAGTTCTGGTGTTTCAAAACATAATTTTGGTTATAGCAATATCAATTATTATTTATTTTGCGTACTTTCAAATTAAGATTCGAACCGATATTCGATATCCGCGCCATTGGATTCGAATTTGGATCCGATTGAAATTTTGGATTCGCTGCAGCACTAGTAGTAGTCGCAGCAGCAGAATCAGAAGTAGTAGTAGTAATAGAAGTAGAAGTAATAGTTGTAGTAGTAGAAGTAGTTGTTGTATTAGTAATAATAGCACTTTAAGTAGTAGAAATAGTTGTTGTGTTAGACAAATATATAGGTATTCGTTGAAAAAATAATTTACATTTGGTAACAATGGTATCCACAATTTATAGCATGTTAAACAATTTTCCATTTTATACAGTCAGTATTGTAGCAGCTGGTTTAATCAGTCAAATGCCTAATAGTTATGTAATTAATATTAAATCATGGGGACGGGGCCAGTAATTTGTTAATGCCATTATTATCTGTGCTTTTTATTACTTGCGTTATTTATACAATTTTAGGAACCGTGTAATATATCATTATTATACTCGGCAGCAAATGGTATCTCTTTAGGGACATATTTATCATTAAGTTCCTTTAAGCGTGTCAATTATAAAAAGTAAAACAGCAGATTGTCGCGATTAAAGTTGCTTTAGATTGTTTACAGGATAGCTTTCCAATCCTGGTTTATACATTTTTTAAACAGCGAATAAGATGTTGAAGAAATGTCCAACAGTACAATTACAATGCATAAATATTTACAATCACATTGATTTATAAAATAAGACATGCATCCCTTAAACTATTGCTTTCAGGGTTATCTGTTTAAGAATAAATATTTGCAAACACTTTGTAAATCTGAGAAATATTTAATATTTCTCTTTGTAATGACTCATTACCACACGGTGTGAGAATCATCTATAAACACTTATATTTAAGCCAATAAATGGGCCGTGCTCTGTGAAATGGGGGTTTATTGCATGTGCGTAAAGTGTCGTCTCAGATTAGCCTGTGTAGTCCGCAAAAGCTAAGCAGGGCAACACTTTCTGCCTAAACTTGATTTTGGCTTAAAAGAGACTTTATTTAAAACAAACTTGCCATACAAGCGGAAAGTGTCGTCCCTGGTAATCGTGTGCGGACTGCACAGGCTTATCTGTGACGCACTTTACGCACATGCATTAAACCCCTTCTTCACAGAGCACGGCCCAAATGTATTGCCAATTACCCAATCATTGCGGCAAAAAGTGTTTGAATGCCCTTTATTTCGTATTAGGTAGGCAATATTCAATTTCATTCATTCGTTTGGCAGATATAAGTATTTGTAAATATGTTCTAAAATAGCATAGGAGCCGAATGCTTTATACATCTATTTCGTATTTTTGGTATGAGCATGGGCGTGCTGATGTTAACGTCAACCAATATGTTATATCGAGATAAATTAGCTTTTTGTATAAGTTCAATTGTTACCTATTAATAATGTCATGAATTTCTTTATAAATAGATTTTGATTCCTTTTTCCAAGAGATATTCATTAACAGCGGATGATCATACGTTCGCTCCCAGTAGGTCGATGAACTCTTGCAAAGGCGATATAGCTTAAACGAGTTTAATGATTATGTTGCTATAATTTAATTTGCTGAGAAAAATTTATTTCATCTTTATTGATGAAATTGATCAGCATTACGTCAGTAAATAAATACCCTATGTATACATTCAAGCATATGTGTCTTGTTCTGAGAAAATTGGGCTTAATGCATGTGCGTAAAGTGTCGCCCCAGATTAGTCTGTGCAGTCCGCACAGGCTAATCAGGGCCGACACTTTCCGCTTTTATGGTATTTTTAGCTTCAATGAAGTCCCTTTTTACCGAAAATCTAGTTTAAGCGGAAAGTGCCGTCCCTGATTAGCCTGTGCGGACTGCACAGGCTAATCTGGGACGACACTTTACGCACATGCATTAAGCCAAGTTTTCTCAGAACAAGACACATATGGTCTGTACCTTTCTTGCTTTTTTTTTAAGCATACTTTTACCAATTAAAATTAAATACATATATTTTATGGACCCTGTGCATGCGATGATTTAAGTATCATATTTAATTAAAATTAAAATTAAAGTGTCATGCACATTTGATTTGTTATTATTTTGTTTATGACATAATCAAGTAATAAATGTGATTTATAAAGGTTTTCTATAAGAGGTATGTTTCGTTCGTCTACGGGCAACCATGTTTTTTGAAAGAACAAACAAGCACATTAAAATATCGATGCAATTCCTGTTATTATTTCAAATAAATTTAGCAAGATCATATTTTCTAATGTTTTGTTCATGCACTTATTACCTAAAATTATACGTGTCAAAAACACAACATATTGACTTAAGAAATATATTATGAAGTAAACGCAAAACGGCGCTGTTTCTGTGCGCAAAAAAAGAGCTGTTACCATTTAATTGACACTCTGCAATATGTCACATAAAAACACGTAATAAGTGCCTGCCGGTATTGCTGCGATGACAAATACATAACAAATCACCATTAGCCAACATGTTGTCCTTTCTATAGGGTTTATACAATGTAGTACCAAATACTAGTAGTACGCATACTTTTTGTTCGTTTCTGTGTTCAACAGTAGTTTCGTCATATCCAAGCGGTCTGTTATTTAACTCATACTTCTCATGGCTAAGGATGTTAAACTAGTACTTATGACTATACAATTGTTTAATTTTTATTTTAAAAATATTTTCTTAAAAAAAACACATTTTGTATATAACAATAATTTCTACATTCATGACCTTTTACATAATTTTATCATATTATGCATTAGTGGATTTGCCTCGCCTAATAAGTAAGGATGTAAAGTTTATGTACATAATTGTTACGATTTGTGCCGGATCAGGATTGCGCGAGAGTAGTAGTCGTAATTCCGTTTTTGTAGTAAACGAGCTCCTTTCTTTTATTTCTAATTTACAGCCTTAATAAGACAGTTTTTTTTTAATATAAATTTTAGACGAATATACAATCGCAAAGGTCAGCAGATTCATTTAGCAAGAACATTAATATTATCTGATGAGAAGTAGCATATACCTTATTTATGTCCAATACAGGTTATCTAGTAATATCCTCTGATCATGAACTACTTATTGACCAATATCCCCAATACAAAACCTATATATAATGATACTGACAATATTACACGTGATAATAGAAATATAAGCTTACTTCATTATGAAGTTTGAGGCTTTATATCACAAAACAACACACACAAATCTTGCATAAAATCTGGGTCTGTAGCTTAGAGCGACCAATGCATTATGGGTTTAGAATGGTACTAGTCGGCCCAGAGGTACGCTGAAATCGTCAACGTCTAAATACAACTGACATTAAACTTACATTAAACAGTGATGCAATGTTTTGTGGGAGTTACATTACATGTTTTCATATCATTGTATGATGCAAACCAGAGACAATATATTGCACCATCTGCGCACGATTTACCAAAACAAAAACAGCCATCAACTACATCGTGTTTTTTTTTCAAATATATTTCTAGGCATCACATAGTGAAATAATATGATAATCGTCTCTCAATTTTTAAGAAAACACGCCATTATATCAAGTCTAAAAAGTCATATTTAATTTAATAACATTTCTTAGACATTCAAACAAACAAGAATCTTCCTGCCAAGCATTCTATAGAAAAACAGCAAAGATGACGTTTGTGAGTAACAATAAAAAAATATCACGCACATTCGCGAAAGACAGACAAATTAAATAAACCCTCTTAATTACGGGACCAATCAATTCAACCCATATGGTGTAATACAATTCGAAGCCGTTAATGACTCTGTCAATTATTGCAGTCAATAGAATAGCAGTGCCACCGTTCACCTCATTATTCGTGTATAATGCAATAATTCCGATTAGTTTACGAGTAGGACTATACATGAATAACTGTTTACATGTAATACGTCCAAATCATATATTTCACACATCAGTTTATTTTTCCACACAACTTCATGTGTAAGATACAAGTTTAAAAAATAGCGCAACAAACAACGAAACAAAATCAAAAATGCATCATTTCAATGTCCACTTCCATACTGATTGTTTTAATTGTGCGACGATGCAGTGCATTTTTTATAAGTGTCCATGGTGACAGATGGTTCAGATGGCTTTCAATATAATGAATACCCTTAGTATGTGCCTTGTGAACACCCAATGTGTTTACTCATACTCAATTAATCCTATCAGGGTCAATGCTGAAGTTCAAATTTATTTTGCATCATGGTTGTATCATGTTGGATACGTCAAACTGTGAATGTTATCCCCTCAAATTCGCGATTCAATGTGCAGGGTTTTAAAATGCCATGTGAATACTAGCGTGTTCATGTGGTTATTGTTGGTAATTGTTTGCTAGCCAAAATATTAAGATGTTTGTCCGTTCTAAGAAATTGAAAAACCATACAAATATAAGGAATTTAATTGTGTTAAAAGGCGCTAGTCTTTAACTAAAAGCAACTAAAACATATAAATACACAAATATATAATAATATCTTCATAAAACCACAGACTACAAAAAATATGGTCACTACAGGTCGATTGCAAGCAGTGGGGGAATCGAACTTGTCCATAGTTGTAATGTTAGAATTTTTAATGCCGAGACATATCCACTAGAGTTAAATAATCAGCCAACACTTAACGTAATACTGCTGCGAACGACACATATTTAGCTGTTAATTACTGGAAAATGACTGGTCAGACTTTAGAACCTTTTCTAAAACAATCAACTCTCTTAGGTACAATTAGCAACACCGCAACCACTATATTAAGTCGTTACCAAGTTGTTTGTTTCCACTTACCCGACCGATCATACTAAAGTCTGCGAGTATTTCAGCCCAATTAGATCATATTCTCTTGATTAACTATACCTTCATTAAATATAACTAAAGAAGGGGTCTTTACTATTTATGTACATCATCTAAAATTTGTATTAAGTTGTGAACTGTAGAAAATAAACAATCAGCAAACCTACCATTATATTTGGCCACGTTAGAGGAAACAAATGACTCTTTTCGCCTAACTTATATTTTGCATAAAATTAACTTTGAGTTAGTAAATGCTGTGTGTTTCACCTGGCGACAGTAAAGATAGATGCATCCCTATCTGATAATGTGGTTTAAAAAAATATTTTAAACTTTTTTACACATGACATGTTATGTAATATTGCCAACTTAAACAAACATATTTCATACAGGTTTTTATTTCTTTTAAGGTTTAAATACAACATGTTGACATCTTGTGTTAAGATCGTTTGCAAACCGGCATCTATCGAGCTTGATTTAAGTGCTATTGGTGAAGTTGGAAGGTGTTCAGTTGATCGCGTACTGTGAGGTTGCGATTTATTTATCTAATGTATTGCTACTTTATTTAGCAACTTCTGAAATATAATACTGATCACATTGCTGGTCGTTTATGCCTCACTCTGATTTGAACATATATACTCATGGGCTCTTTGTATAAGGTAAATTTTATAAACCAATAAACCTGTCACCTGTTTGTCATGAGACTGTAGAGATCCAGTAACTTGTCAAGGCAATCAATAGATATCTAAGACGCTGTTTTAGAATAGCATAACAATATGTGTGTGTTTTCCTATCAGGGCACGTTTGTGTGAGTGCTAATCACTCAGTGATATGCGTGCAGACTGGTTTGTATTAATGTGTAATCATAAGATAAACATAATATGTAGCCGTAGTTGGTATGCATAGAGAATCGGAAATAGAGAGGAGGCAAAGAAGCAGATGATAAAGGATGATGATATGTTTGGTATTATTATCATGGTATGTGGGGCGATGTTGGGTTTATAAATGAGTACATGATTATAATCTAGAATTAACGGCTGAAAATGGAAACAGAACAATTAATAATAGTATACTTTTGAAAAATATCGTTGGACATTCACCACTATCCATGTTATTTAACTTATGAAGTGATGACATAAAACTCTGGTATGGTTAAATACAGAAAGACAGGTGACGTTCTTTCATAACTTAAAGCATTACGATTTCACAGTGACCGCATCGAGCTATATTTGGCGGAATAAATTATTTCAACTACAAAGCCAGTAACACTGACCAACAAAATTTGTCGAGAATAACCTTTTAACTAATGTAAGTATTACTAATTTATATGAGCGCATGCAAAAACCATGGCCACAGTCGAGCGTAAAATGACAAATGCATACACTGAGGTAAGAACATGAAGTAACAACGGCTTATAAGACATCGTGGCGGTCCTTATTGGTTCGAGACATACTTCTGTCATTGTCGAAATACTCTCAAATCGAGTAATGGACGAAAAAGACGAAATTTATAACTATTTGGTCAATGTTTATGATGACCGTTGTTAATTCCAAGTGTATACGCTCTTATGTAGATAAATGCTGAGACATTAAAGAAAATGCATATTTGCCTTTACAGATTCAAAAATTAAAATACTGCTTCCTCGTAATATACATGTATATGATTATGCTAAATACGTGTTGAATACACATACTAATAGTTAGGCCTAAACAACTTGATCGGACGTTATTCGGATTTTTCGCACCAAAATGTTTTAAAATACAAGTTCTTATTTTTGTATTGCACACCCGCATGGTCCATTTGTCTTGCATCCACGTGTTTTAATGCGGAGACGCTATTTCCCCTCTTCATTTTCGCCAAGAAAACACATTCTACGACATACACTATTAATTGTCTGATTTATTGTTAAAAGTCTACAATGACAGTTTTTAATAAGCTGTAATCGTTGGGCTCAAATATTTTACAACTACAAAAAACAAAATATTTTGTTATTCTTGACTTTGAGCAAGCATGATCAAAATCGAAACTTAAATAAAAACATTGTATAAATTGCGCGTGTTTTCCAAAACGTCTTGGGGAAGAATTCCGTCAATTAACTGAATCAATTTGTAATGTGTAAAAATAATATCTGACATAACATGTAATGTCCTTAAGTACAAAACAATAACAAAGTGTGTTCGCTTATTTCACTTGACACGGGATAGGATCCCCATAGAGCGCAGCGACAATATTTCTGTCTCTCAGTTCTGACATAGCGTTCCTTGCTTTGAACGTCGCGCTGCCGATATGCGGTTAAACCACTTAAAAATCTAAGGTCAAAAGAGGATGTGACGTCGATAAAGGCTCTGGTGACGTCACATCAAGTCCCGCCGCTAAAATATCGCCATTTTTTAAAGCGTTGTAAAGATCGTCCTGATTCACTAAACCGCCCCGGCTTGTATTGATGATATCGCATTTTTCTTCATTTTCCTGAAGGCGTCAGCGCTGAACAGACCAGTTGTCTTGCTATTGTGCGCACAACACCCGATGACGAAATCCGAGTCGTTTAGAAGTTTATCGAATGTAACGTATTCAGCCGGAAGTTGCGCGGCCGACGCTTTTTCTGTCTGACCAGTGTACAATATCTTGGAGACGCCAAAAGGTTTCAGTCTTTGAGCCATGGCAAACCCGATTCTTCCCGGACCTAAACGAGAATAGTCCAAAATGAAAATTTAGAATATAAAGAAATGATGATAATCAGTGATCTAAACTAGTTTCATAGTTTCCCTCTAACCCGAACGTCTTCTCTCAAATGAAAACAACACATATGAGAAATACAGCTTTTATATTGGATAAGCCTGCGTACTACCGGATGACACAATGCAATTCGTAATGCGAGTATTCATCATACAAAAAGACATAATTATATACATTCGATGTTCTTTACAAATATGCAACACTGTAATCAACTATATATTCATAAAGAAACTTGTCATTCACAGCCCTTTACCTTAACTTTAGGAAAATTAATGTTTAAAACCGGTCAGTATCGCCAAGTTGAATGACAATTCCTCGTTCGTTCACCCGCATATACCTTTCTACAACGCCCTCTAACGGCGACTTATCTTATTCAAGGGAGATTATTTTCCTCTAATTCACTTTATTCAAACTAGGGAAATTATATTTCACGCTCGTACTACTACTGCTGCTGCTTACGTTAATGCAACTGCTGCTGCAAGCACACGTCCACTGCTCAAATTGTATTTGTCAAACGTTGTTTTGTAGATACGAACTTTAAAGGTTAGACAGAGTAATCAGCCGGAAAATTAAGACAGCGTTTATTTCTTTAACTGTTTAATTGACTGTCTTTTTTATACCAGAGACGTAGATTAAATGTAATCTACGTCTTTTTTATAAACAAATGTTGTAGATCAAATAAATATTGCAAAAACGATTCGGACTCGTTCGAATTAGATCTGTCTAATAACAATATTCACAAGATTTCACAAAACTAATTTGCGAGGACCAGGCATTAAAATTCCATTCTGCTAGCATTGTGGTCGCTTAATTACGTCGACTATGGCGACTATAGATATATAAGCAATATCCGATACTCATGACATCGGATTCACGGTCTTAAAAACGATAAACATGATACTATGCTTCACATGGCATGTATGCGAAAATATACTTCGTGAAAAATATGGCGCGTCGTAGAAACTGTCAAACGATTGACTTAACATGACATGAATAGTTTATTTCCCAACGCTTTTACGTTAATACGTACTTCCCAAGCCGACAAGTGTGAGATTTTATTAAATGTTTTTTTTTTATCTAGGTACGTAATTACTACGCCAACAATCAATAATAAAGAATTGCTTTGTGAAAACGGGGCTTTATTCATGTGCGTTTAGTCAGTGTCGTCCCAGATTAACTTCTCCACACAGGCTAATGAAGGACGACACTTCCCACCTAAAGTAAATTTACGCTGAGAAGAGACTTCCATTAAACGAAAAATACAATAACAGCGGCAAGGGTTGTCCCTGATTACCCAGTGCGGATTACATAAGCTATTATGGGACATCATTTCACGCACATGCATTTAAATCCGTTTTCACAGTTCGAGGCTTTATAATTTGTTTATGGGTATACTATCAATGTGAAATACGTACCAACAACGCCGACGGTGGCGCCTTCTAGCCCCTGTCCGCACAGCCAAAGAGGGGCCCACGTACCCCAGGACCCGTCCTTGACTGTCGTCATACCTTGGCACAAGACATGAAGATAAATATAAGCGGTGCTCTTAGAATAATGGGCTTGATGCAGGTGAGTTTAGAGCGTCCCAGATAGGCATTTGCAGTCCGCTAATCAAGGACGACAATGTCCGCCTGAACTGGATGTTTGCTAGGAAAAGACTTCCTTTTAACAAAACACACCATACAAGCGGAAAGTGTCGTCCCTGCTAATTGCCCAAAAGACTTCACAGGCTAAGCTTGGACGACACATTACGCCAATGCATTAGGCCCTTTTTTCCCTGACCGCAACTTAAATGTAGTAATATATGTGCATACGGAATATTTGTGCATAGCTGGAATCATCTTTCTGAACACAACACATGCTGGTCGATTCAAATATTGGTTTGATATATTAATTTAATTGTTTATGATCCATTTTCTGTGATATATTGCTTGTCAGTAAACAATACATAAAATTACTTTGTATATAGAAAACTGTGCTGATTAAAGGTTCATGTAGAGACTTTATTTTGAAAAATGTGGGACCCCAAGCATTGAACTCAAATTTGACTAAAGGAAGAGTGCCACATTGAAAATGTATACATATATGCTTTGAAGGATGTTTTTCCTTCAAACTGCTACCAATTTTGTACATCAACGTATCATACCATCCACAAAATCAATCAAAATACAAAGCGATTTTAACACTAACATATACATTATTTTAAAAAATCTGAATCATGTTTATTTCACGTATTTCGGCGGAAAATTATATAACTAGTGAATAATATCGACATTGACGAGGGCAAGTTACGCTTAAATAGTAAAAAAAAAATTACATATATAGATATATCAAAACTCGAACACATGTCATTTCATCACCATAGGGGCAGCCATTTGTAAATTCATAAAATAGAAAGAAACATGCTAAAAACTCACTCATCGCCTGTTTGACATTCCAAACGGTTGACGATGACAAATGCATTGGATTGTAATCTTTCCGTTGATGTTTGCAAACTGCACGATCAGACCTCATAAACACTCAAAAGAATAACTATGTAAGAAGCATTTCATCAATGTATACAATTGTTGTCGAATCACCATACTTTTTTATTGCGCATAAAAAAGTACGCTTACAGACTGACAGAAAGATCGATACGTAACTCCGTTAAATTCATCACGGTATACTATTCTATTGATAATATATATAATAACACATCGCTTTAACAATCTTAAAGGAGAAATAATTCTTTTAAACAAAGTTTTTAATAACGAAAGTGAAAACAACGGAAGTTAGATGGATATTCTGTGAAATGCACTTCGGCTTCAGAAAAACAATACAAATAAACTAAAAAAGACGTGTGGGGAACAATTTTCAGCTGGAAAATATTTGAAATAGGGTAAGTGATGATATCTCTACGTGGTCATTTCTCTTATTGAGTGTGATCTCTTGCTGATTAATGTTAATAGTTGTTTTACTAGTTGCGAACCAACTGTCAAAATCAGTTTGTGTTTTCTCAGGTATGTGTATACACATACCCGGTTTTCTCACCACTGCACGTGGTTTCGACCGATTTGTTTTGCACGTTTTTCTACGGAGCACAGCGAGGGCCACGCTTTCAAAATGGGCAGAAGGAATCGGAATATAAAATCAATCGGTTTGCCAATTTCTTTATATTCCTTTACAATTTTATATGTCGTCTGCAATCTATTTCAATTTGAGATGGTTTAAATTTGCAATTTGGTTGAGAGGTAAATAACAAAATTGTTAAGCATTTGAAAAAGAATTGTGACTCTTATTATCCACCATACCTGGATTTTTAAAAAGTAGTTACGTTTTAGTTATTTTTAGAACTTTGTTTAGGAAATTTATCCAAAATAGGCAGTTGAATAAAAACTCATTTGTTGTTTTATTACAATACTTTTCTGTGAAATGTTGCTAACTTGACCTTGTATATGTATATAGCTTTGTATTTATTCAACTTAAGGTAGTGCATATCCTTCCTAACTTTAGATTGAGATTTTGTAAATTAGTGTAAAAATGTATTGGTTTTAAATCAAAATATGAATAAAGCACACAAATATTGAATGTCAAAAATGTGTTTATATTATTCTATCCGTCTTTAGCTTTAAATTGATATATAGTTTGACCATATTGTACCACATTGAATGAAGAAAAACCAAAGCGAATTTTTAATGAATTTTATCCCCCCCCCCCCATAAACCTTAATGAAATAAGAAAATTTGTGGACACCGATAAACGTTCCGCATCGTAGGGAATTTGGAACGTAAATGCAGTGGCTAAAGTAAATACGCAACACTTGGTAGTTTCTGGGCGAGGTTTGGAAATCTATAATAAACAAGGGACAAAATTGTCACAAAACCAGGTTTTTCCCTCAAAATGTGACCTTTACCTTGGAGATATTGACGTAATTCTTTCGCGCGACACACCGTCCAAAGATGGTGAACAAACGTGCCAAATGATTATAAAATCCCACAATGATTAACGTAGTTATGGCCCGGACAAGCTCATTTATGGCCATGTTTTTACCTTTGAACTCAAAGTGTGGCCTTGACCTTGGAGATATTGACGTAATTCTTTCGCGCGACACACCGTCCAATGATGGTAAACAAATGTGCCAAATGATTTTAAAATCTCACAATGAACGACATATTTATGGCCCGGACAAGCTTGTTCCGCCTGCCCGCCAGCCCGCCAGCCCACCAGCCCGCCCGCCGACATTTCCCAATCTAATAACCAGTTTTTTCCTTCGGAAAAACCTTGTTAAAAAGCACTCATCGTGTTTATAAGCCAATATCAGACCTTCTTGTATGCGTCAGTTCTGCCGTTGCCCTTGTCAACACATCCGGTGTGTAGCCGACCAGAATACCGCGCTTTCGGCACGCCGACACATCCATGTGGTCGTAACCGACGGACATCATGCCGACAATACGGAGATTCCTCCTAGATTTGAAAAACCATTAAAAAGAAAAGAGTAAAACCTTTCTTCCTTAAATGCTAAAAAACAGCTCTATTGGTTATACTGTTACTTCAAAATACCCTTCCATTTTAAAAATGTAAGAGTTGTGTCGAGTTCTTTAACAATTTACATGTTTTAGTAGTTTGTTACTGTATTCACTAGTTGATAGGATATCACTGTGAACACTCAAAATTCATAGATTACTTAAATGCATATGACCAAGAATGGTATTAAATGAGGTAAGTATTCATGTTAAGTTGAGACAATTGCCATTTGTAAAGTGAGCGCTATAAAAATAAACTTACAGCTAGTGAACCACTCGTTGAACATTTTAGTCTCGTTTGAACAAATGAATATTCTGTAGTCTAAGCCGGTCTTACACACGAAATAGCTTTTTTATGTGTAAGTTTATGATTGGCTCTGTTCACAATTGTGTTACAAAAATGTACCTTACAAACTCTGGAAGGGTACCTGTAAAAATAAGATCCGCGTTTGACACCGACAGCTCTGTTTAGAAATTTTGAGTGAGGCAAAACTTACTTAAACACCGTTTTATGTCTATTATCGAACCAATCTCCACGCATAGTTGTCGTTCCTTGCTCTCACATACAACTCTGCGAAAGGCTCAGCATGCCATATTGCCCAGAAACTGGGCAAAACCGAACAAACGCATGTTAAGAATATTTGATATGCATTTTTAGGATCAGAGGCGTAAAATAATGAAATAAGAATTATAAATTTACGATACATCGTGCAAAAACTTGCGAGTTTTCATGCAACTCTTTGGAACTATTGCATTGCCCATTTACGCAGATCGAAACATTCCACGCACTTAACAAATGTAAACAATTGGACATAATTTTTATTGAGTTACGTTAGGCATTGCTTCGACGTATGTATGTTTGTAGGTTTGTTAACATAACAAAAATCATATCAATTTTACAATAATTAATTATTACTTATATAAAATATTATGGTATAAGATGGTTTTTCTTTAATGCAGTGAATGTAAATGTAACCGTCGTGCAAGAGATTGTTTATTATATTGTAACCTCCATGATGAACGCTTGGAATTATCATGACATGAATGAGACGCTTTCATAAAAATAGTCCGTTCTCAGCCCATCATAGAGGTGAATGTAATGTAGCCGTCGTGAAAGAGATTGTTATCGAACTAACCTGCAGTCGATAAAACTTCTTCGTTAATCTTGTCAGTAAGCAAACAGAACAACCCATCAGCTCCGTTTAGAAGTTAATGTCTTGAAATAGCCTCGTCCCTGTCCCATTTTGTCACCTCACTTGTTTGCCTCAACAAATAAATCCCATCTTTTGGCACTCGTTGAGTTACGAATTCTTTCGGTTTAAGTCTTGTCAAAATGTTTAAGATACCTTGAAAACATTCGTTGACTATTAATTAATCGTGTAGAGTTGGTATTACCGTCGAAACTGCTGATAGCACAGAAAATGACCTCGTAATTGTTTTCATTTTACCAGTGTATTTCGCGGTCCATTGTAATCTTTATCCGGTGTACTCTTGTGTATCGATGTAAAGAAGGAATGCATCAACACTGAACACCTAGAAGTTAATTTGATACATGGAAGTGACGGCGCATGCTTAATGAAGCTAAAGCCCAATTATCTAGAAAACATTTGACAAAGGTGTGTTTATTCACCTCAAATAGACAATAGCTTTTGAATGAAAATAACTTATAATAAAAAAACGCAAATACATATTTGCCTCAAGAAATTAAACCTGGGCCATCTCGTGTATCTTTGTTTTGCTTTAATCGTTTCAGCAAAACAGTATTTTTATATTATATATTGTTGACAACATAAATCAACATCGTTTTCAGAAGGCACTTGCTATTTCGCAACTGTCTTTACTCGAGTTATTGACTCTTACTGATTAATAAACACAAGTTTAATATTGGTAGACATAAATCACTGTACAAAAATAAAAAAGCAATATTAAAAAAAAATCTGCGATGTACACGTGTTTTAGGTAGATAGTTGCATTTTCCCTAAACTGTAAATTACTTCGGAATAGCGGTGCCGGGCTCTTAGTGGTTGTAAAGTAGCTCATATGACGTGTTTTAAAGGAGCCTTTTCACAGATTTTGGCATGTATTGAAGTTTGTCATTATATGCTTTATATTGATAAATTAAACCATTAGATAAAAAAATATTCGGTAAAAAAAAAACAAGAATAAAATTTTAAAAAAGTAACCCTCAACCTGCAGTAAAAAGTCTCCAATTTAGACCACTCGGCCATCCGTGCACATACAATGAGAGATGTATTTTATACTTTATATAAGAAATCCTCGTAGTTCCACAAAATATATAACGACAACAACAGAACTCTCCAAATTATTCAATCGTTTCGCGTTGTAACGCTTTATAATTTTCAGGTTTTTAAATCGTAAAAAGATGCACATAATGGCTATTTTAGAGCATGGTAAATATTCAGTTTTACTGTTACCAAGCAGCCTGTCCATCCGCGCAGTGTGGTACAGGCAATTTGTCCGCTACAAAGTCAGTCAAGTGTTTGAGGCATCATTAGCGGACAGCGCAAAACCTGGTCAGGTTGTGCAGATGCACATATTTGTATTGAGCTACGCCAGTTTTCGACTGACGCGGATCGTTAACGAACCTGATAACATACTTAATACCATTGTATGTCTTCAAATACATACGTTAATCTGATCATTCCTGTTCACACTCACTGGCATTTATTATAAACATACTTGCCTGGAGATATGTGACATCACTATCTCCACACTTGCATTATCTGCTCTAATTAATATGCAGTCTCAAAAATAGTTTTTAAAACTGAGTGCAAAATTGATTAAACAATATTCTAAAAAATGAATGTCATTGACATTGTAAGTAATGCGTTGTGTGTACCTATCTACACAACGTTAGCCTTGTTTTCGTTACATTCACAACGTTTTTTACAATCGTAAAGTTATAAAATAGTAAGACATCAAAACTATTGTTGACAATACTAGCCATAGTTTTATGTGGACTCTGTTGTTTTATTTGAAACCAATATTTCAAAGCGATGGATGTATTTTATAACGAACCGAATTGTTCTTCATTTCCTTCGCCACATTTTAGTTTTAAAGGTACCGTCAACCACACACGACAAAAAAAGAAAAGTTCTTAAATACCGTTTTTTTAACAATTCATATGTAATTAGTTTATATTGATTTTTATATCACGACTGGTATATTACATTACTTGTTTGCTTTGCTTCCTAAATTTACAATTGTTACGGTGGCGCAAGGACCGATACGTTTTATTCCAAATAAAGTACAAACACAATACAAAACGTGACTAAATTAAAAAATCGTTAAAATGCTCATATATTTCATATTATCATATCAATAACATTTACATTGGGAGCGAACACAGTGGACGAATGAATAATTAAAAAAAATCGGTAATGTTCCACTCGCTCAAAAACTATATACCATGTTTAACGAGTATTGAGAAAGCGAATCAAACAAAATGCACAAGTTTTTTGTGGAAAAATATGTCCGCTTTATGGTATTGTTCTATCAACGGAAGACTTTGCGAACATCTAGTACTGGCGGCTAGTGTCATCCCCGATAAGCCTATGTGGAAAGCACGGGCTAATCTTGGACGACACTTCACGCACCTTCATTATTCCCAATTTTCCCAGCTCGGGGCTCGAAGTCTTTTATATCAGGCTATCTCGACGTATTTGTCAACGCATATTGTATGATTTTCTCAGGGTATACAGCACTACGTACAGAATATATGCCTCTATAAGAGCAATTACAGTAATTGAGTATTTCTATCAAATGCTAGATGAACGGCCTTGAAACACTGGCGCGTCTTAGTTAATAAGTGAATCTAAAATGGTAAGAAGCGTTTACTTGGTATAATAATACATATAAGTAAATGTAGTAAAAAGCATAAATATGACTTACAACATGCGTCTTTTTCATCTCGAAAAAAATGTATAGGTTGCCAATTTTTGTGGGGCTTTATCTCAAACTCAATAAAGCTATGTTAGGAATAATTCATGCGAGTTTTTTTGCTGGTCGTTTCGATAACTTTAAGTTTCAAAACCAAGTTTAGAAAGCTATGCCGAATAACGATACAATATGTGACTTGTTAAATAAACAATTTGACAGACATTAAATGTTTAAGAATATGTAAATAAATTGTTTCATTCATGCAGGTGGAAGAGTAGAAATTCGACAAGACTATTCATTTGGCTGTTTAATTTAAATTGCATTTTAGCGATTTAGTAAAATGAAGTTTTATGTGGGTTGAATAATTCTTTCGGTGAAGTACTTTTTTTCTTATATGCTTTATAAATAAATTGCGTGCTTAATGTAAAAAATCCCGAGATGGTCGCAAATTATCGTGTATGGACATCAAAGCCGCGTATCGTTTGTTTACAATTTCGACATTCAGACATTATTTTCGAATTGAACCAGCGCAGTTTGTTTTCTATTCAAACATAAACGTCACGATACCCTGTGGGCATAAACATTAATGGTTATTTTGATTATATAGCAAAGCTATTGTATGGCATGACCATAAAAGAATGTTGACCAGTATCACGGACTGACCGACTAACTGACCTTAAAACAACACTGTCACACCGGATAACCGGTTGCATTTGGAAAGTAAACTGGTATATTCTGTACGCTAGACACCAAGTTACTAATAAACGCACGCCAAAAGAAGAACGGATGGAAGAACGAACGGGGCAGAAAGACGTTCGGATATACTAACGAACGGACGGGTGGACACGCGGTCGGAAGGAAGGCGGGCGGGCCGAAAAAAGATAAACAAATATTGAAAATACAGACTGACATATGATGTTCACATGTTCACAAATTGTATTCCTCATACATAAGAAAATATGGATATTATTTGTCAAAATGTTAAATCGTAGCGATATTTTTAGCACAGACCAGAATAAGCGCGTGTACGATGAAAACTAATGATTATAATGTTGTATACACTTAGTACACGATTATTAAATTTACAGAAGCTGTAACGAATAAACATGTGATGTGTTACTAATAAGATAGGAACTATTCACAAATTTGACGATCCTGTTTTCACACAATATCTAAATTTAGTATATAGTCTTGCATAGATTTGTTCACAATCGCAGACAGTTTAATAGTGTCAGCAACGACATGGAATAATTAACTTCTGCGTATACTTAAGCTCATACTTCATCTAATATCAACGCTACCGGTATATATAATTGGATAATTAGAGAGTTGTAATTGTGTTCACTCTGAGTTAAATGTAAACTTTTTATCAATTATTATAGACATGCAACCCGCATACGTATGATATAGAGGAAGATCCAATGCACAGCAAATACAACATTTTTGTGTTGGCCTACATTAGCAGACAATAACTCTCCCCCGCCAAATAAATAAATAAAAAACAACAACAACAAAACAAGCAACAACAAAAACATGCACTCAAAGAAAACATTGTGTGATATGTAGTGCATATGGCTTTGGGAACAATCTAATGTGGATCAGTTATGTTAAAGTTGTGTTATTAACCCATGTATGCCTAGCGTCTAGAAAAAAGGCCCTGGAAAACAGCGTAGACCCAGATGAGACGCCACATAATGCGGCGTCTCATCTGGGTCTGCGCTGTTTGCTTAAAGGAATTTCTGTAAGAAAAAATCTAAATAGAGAAATAAATATACTAGACATCTCTAATTTTGGAAATAAATTGATCCAATTAAGAAGGATGGGAGAGTCCACTAGGCATAAATGGGTTAACGTTGCCGAAAAAATTGTACGGTACTCTTTAGTAAGTAAGATGCACGACAGCCCACTAGGTGCAGTGAATACTTACGCATGTCACTTTCGGCACATTTTTCCAATTGAGTGAAAAGTAGTTTTAATAAAAATATTAACAGCAATATGTGAAAAAGTTTTACTTAATATTTTCCTTAGCAACATAATAAATGTTTGCGCCAGCTTGCACATTAAATTTTTTAAATAAGAATTATTGATTTTTTAAAGTAAATATATGTTTAAAACATGATTTTACAAGTTTAAATGTTATATGTAAAAAATGTGTCCAAACAATTATAAATTGCCGACAGGCATTTAAGAATTTAGTGGTTGAAACCAGACTAACCATTTCAGTTGCACAAATATAATTATGATGACGCAAATCACGATGTTTACTCCCGAATCTATCACGTATTCCACTGAAGCGTCGAAAAGTGTATTGTTAAAGTTTAGGTGGGTGGATACGATTTGGTTGGAGAATGGACTATAAATACCAGGCGATCACACGGTTCGTGCACACAAGACAGATATATCCGAAGAACAGACGTCGAGGTTGGAGCATTAGAACAAGAATGAAAGTAAGAGCTTTTGCGTATTTTTGATTGGATCATCATTATTGCGTGCGGCACGTGTTATACGTACTTTACGTACTTTAACATGGCATTTAAGAGTTGCATGACTAAAGTCGCCGGGAGTCATGGAATGTATTTGGAATGTATGTGGAATTGTTTTACTCTACAGAGAATATTTAAAGAATGGAATACATATAATAAAAAAACATTTCGATACTATAATTTGAATAAAATTAGATCATTCCTTGTTTAATACTGCAAAAGATTTATATGTATGTGGTACATATATTTAGGGTGATGACTCGCCAATATAAAATATTTTTAACGTTGATTTATTTGTGATGTTAGAGCATGATATATAACAACAACAACAACATTTATTTCGGCAATTTAGCTACAAATAAGCTTCTAGCCTACAATTAGATAAAGCAAATGGTAATTCTTCAGGTAAAGATTGCTGTGATTGTTAGTTGAATATAGAGGAAGAAAGATATTAGTATTACAGGTCAAAGATCGTGAATGTAATGTAAGTGTTTGATGGTCATTGAATATTTATTTGTTAACATAAAATTAAATATATCGAAATCGCTTTTTGGTATGTTGAGAAAACTATTTAGAATATATAAATATTACAATATTACAATAGTGCATGCTTTTGGCATAATGAGAAAAATATTTTTACTATCGACATAGTAAAACCAATATTTCACATATACAATATAGTATAAATGGTACCAATATTTCACATATACAGCATAGTATAAATGGTACATTTTATCGATGAAAAATGTTGAATAATGTACATATATATATACGTTAACATAGTAAAACTAGTATCTCACATACACACTCAACAAATAAAATGATGTATGTTATCGATGAGAAAAGTTGAAATATGTACATATATACAGACAAATAGTTAAGTCAATTAGTAATTCAATTTTCATTGACGTTTGAAGCAATGATAATTATTTTTTGTCAGAAAGTTACATGCTTACGAGTTCTTCTCTTAGTCTACTTGCATCGTTAATATATTTTGCAATTTGAAGTAGTTCATATGTATTTGTAGTTGACATAAGCGATTTAAATTTGGTTGATGTTGGCCATCTGCAGTAATATGATTTGAAGTATTTTCTTCTTAGATGTGAGTATAGTGGGCATGTTAACATGAAGTGATATTCGTTTTCTATTAAATTATAATAGGTCTGCCAGATTGATTAATGTTACTTAACCAATTTTGTTTAAAATGATCTTATATTCTAATTTTTATGCTTTCTAGTGATATAGTAATACGTTCTTGATTAATCCATAAATTTGTTAACCCTATTTGTTCTAACATTTCTTTTATTTGTGACGCCCAATTGTTTTTGTTATAATTGATTCCGTTGTCGGCGTCGTTTTTCAATAGGAAATAAACTTGTTTTAGAATACTATTTTCATTTAAATTTAAGATTTTTATCCAATATCGGAACATAATAATTTTTCTGTGTTCATGCATCGGGATCCTACCTAGTTCTCCGTATAATCCTACAAGATTGGTTGATGTTTTTACACACAATAATTTGCGTAAAATTTTTGAATGTATTAGTTCTATGTCTTTTGCCATATGATTACCCCAAACTTCAGCAGAATAATTGAGAATTGGGGATATTAATACATCAAATAATTTGAGTTTCTCATTTAATTTAAATTCATATTGATTGAACACGGAAAATAATTTATGCATAGCTTTTGATGCGTGTTCTGAGATGTTCTTTTGAGTTCTGTTCCAGTTTCCGTTTTTAAAGAAATTGACCCCTAAGTATTTAAAGGAATTGACAATTTCGAGCTTTTCGTTGTTTAAAAAAAATCTATATTCGTATATCTGGTGCTTCTTTCAAAGATCATGATTTTTGTTTTTAAGGTGTTTATCTTTAATTTCCATGTATTGCAGTATATCTCAATGTCCTTTAGCATAGATTGTAACGCGGCGGGTGAAGTCGCAAATAAAACTTGATCGTCTGCATAGAGTATTAGAAATAACTTTATTTCATTGATGGAAAATACATTGTCGATATTCGAATTGATATTGTTTAATATATCGTTCACGAACATCATAAACAGTAGCGATGAGCCGCAGTCACCTTGTTTTACTCCTTGGTGTGAGTATAGGATATTCGATAGCTCATTATTGTTTTCACTACAGATCTGACCGTGGAATACATCGCTTTAATAGCATTAATAATTTTCGTGCTTATATTTTGTGAAGTGAGTTTTTGCCATAAGAATGGAAGATTGATTTTATCGTAGCATTTTTCATAATCGATAAAGGCACTATATAATTTATGTCCACTATGAATGACTTTTGCTATTATAGCTTGTAATAGGAAAATGCAGTCAGTGGTGCTTTTTCCTTTTTGGTAACCAAACTGATTTTTAATTATAGTTTCGTTTTTTTCTATCCATTTTGTAAGACGGTTGAACATAATTTGCGAATATATCTTGGCAAGAATGTTGTTTAATGTTATACCTCTATAGTTTTTAGCTGAATTTGGGTCACCCCCTTTAAATATAGGTACAATGTAACCTAGTTCCCAGCTTTCTGGATACTCGGCATTGTTGAACAGTTTGTTATAAAGTGTGTAGAGGTACGGGGATATGATATCAAATGCGTTTTTTATAAGTTCTGCTGATATTTCATCTGGTCCACAAGCTTTGTTGTTTTGTTGTTTAAACACTGCTTGATGTATTTCATTTAAGGTTATTTCGCAGTCTAAATCTGCATCGTTAATTGATGTATTCTCTGCATTTTCGTTATTAAAATTTTCATTTGTGGGTTGCGTTTCCCCTAATAGATTATTGAAATGTTCAAATAGGTCCGTTATCTGTAGATTGTTTTTCTTTTTCTTTTTATTTGTGTAGCTTTGTTTAACTGTCTTCCAGAATTTTCTTGGCTGGGATTTAGCAATATTTTCGAGTTTTTTGCCTTGGTTGATTTTATAATAATATTTGGCTCTATTTCTAATTTTATTATACATAGTTCTCCGTTGTGAAAAATGAATTCTGTTTTCGTCTGATTTACAGCGGTTGAATACATTTCGTGCATTATTGAATTCGCGTTTCGATTCATGACACTCTATGTTAAACCATGGTGGTTTTTGCTGTGTACTGCGATTATGCGAATTCAGATTACCCCCTTTAAACGATTTACTAAAAACTCGCGTTGCTTGCTCATGCATGAAGTTCGTGAGCAGATTTACCTGATCGACAGTACCCATGCTATTTAAATCACGAAGTTTATGTAAATTTGCATTTAATGATTCTCGATAGACGTGAATTAAATCTTGGTTAAATATTAATTTCGTTTCCGTTACAGCTTTCACATTATTATCTTGAACATTATCTAATATCTGATTTTTTAATTTTAATGACAAATATAATGCAGCATGATCTGAAAGGTTATTCCAATTTAGTACTTTAAAGTCATTGAGAATATGAGTATGTTCTATATTAATAAGTAAGTAGTCTGTGACGCTGAGAACTCGTGTTGATAAGAAAGTATATTGTCCCGTTTTATCGTTTTTAAATCGTCCGTTCGCTATAATGTGACCTGTAGATTTGCATAGTGAAATCAATTTTTGTCCGTAGTTATCTATAATGCGATCAGCGTTAAGGCGAACGTTTAGATTGTCAACATTTTTGTTATCCTGCACGTGGTCTCCCGTCACATTTAAGTATATATCATTGCTAATAATATCTGATAAATTTCCAGTCCTAGCATTGAAATCACCAACAATACATGTGGCCCCAAGTGGCCCATAATGTTCTATACCTTTTTCGATTTCCTCGAAAAAATCGAAGTCATGGCCTATTAACACTTTCGAGGTAACTGGTGGAATATAACATTAACAAATGAATACATCTTGGTCGGTAGTTAATATTTCACTGCTTATCTTTATCCATATTATGCCATTTTTATTGTGTTCAATAACTGATATTTTATTATTTAGTTTTTTTTAATGAAAATAAACGCTAAGGCCGCCGCTATAACGACCTTTCTTTGTTTCGTGACTTTTGTTTCCGAAAAGATGGAAAGAGATGTATTCATTTATTTCAAGGTTAACATAGATTTGAGTGTGTCCATGTTTCAGACAGTAAAATCAAGTCATGTTCTGCAATAAAGTTTAAAAAATCTTCATCATAGATTTTTCGTACTAGTCCATTCACGTTCCAAACGAGAGTTCTTAGTTCCTCCTTTTGGTCCTAGCATGTAACTTCACGGAATTGGTCGCTGCTGTTGTTGCGTACCATGTTGCGTACCATATATGCTTATTTGATAATCTCGGTTGTGTGTATATATGTGGAGATTTTAACAGTAGCGTTGGTGATAAGAAGGATTATATTGTTTGTGACAAATTTAATAGCTGTATTGATAGCAACGATTATACTTCAGTTTGTATCCCTGACAGGGCCTCTTCAGATAAATCACTCAACAGTCACGGGATAAAATTGCTCGATATGTGTAAAGGCTCGTCTTTTCGTATTGTAAATGGTCACATCGGTAATAGTGATCAGTACACATTTTTGTCAAATAACGGCTGTCCAGTGATCGATTATCTTTTAACAAAAGAAAGTTACTTTTCACATATACAACAATTTTATATACAAAGTTTTAATGAATGGAGGGACCATGCTCCGCTATGCTTTTCATTGTTATGAACAGAACAGAACAGAACAGACATTTTATTTAGACTTATACATAAGTACATCGTCTTAATACAAACAATATAAAATAAATATGTCACGTTTTCATTTCATTTAAGTTGAAAACAAATATATATATAAAACACACAAAAAATACAAATGAAGAAAAAGCATAGAGTAAATTTTCTAAACATATAATGACAGAAAGATTTGTAGGTGATACCGGTTAGACTCTATATGGTATTATTGATACATGAATTGCGAATTACAAATCCTTCTTTTATATATTTACACAACTTGACAAGTTCGTTTTTATCGGATGAAGTCAGTAATTGGTGATACTTAAACACAGATGGATTAACATATAAATACCTTTTAAGGTATTTTTGTCGTAAAACACTAAAACATGGACAAATACAAACAAAGTGAAACTCATCTTCAATATCTCTACTATTGCAACAAACACAGTATCTTTCGTTGCGAGGAATATTATTACGCCCATATCTCCCAGTTTGGATTCTCAGTGAGTGAACAGAAATTCTTAACTTAACAAATTGGGTACGCAAACTCCTTGGTAACAAATCCAAGTAAGATTCGTATACAATTGTAGGTTTAAAAACTCTGTACATGTCTAATACAGTACTGTTACTTAATGTACCAAACCATTCCTGTTTAAATGTATCCATAAGTCTATTTCTAAACTGACATATAAAAGAATTAACACACACAGAGCTAGGGTTATTAAAAACATATCCATAACCATAATCGTTTAACAACTGTTTAATATGTGAGACCCAATTGATGTTTCCTTTATGACACTCTACAACATTCATATTATACACAGTTTGGAGAATAATATTATCACTCAATCTAATTTTAAACCAATATTTTAACATTCTTATAAAACGATTTATGTTAAGTGGGTATCTACCCAACTCTCCATAAACACATGCGTTACAACTGTTGAGTCTTACTTGTAGCATTCGTTTACAGAACTTTAAATGGATACGTTCTATTTCTTTAGACTTTGTAAAACCCCATATTTCGGAGGCATAGTTAAGAATAGAACCAACAAATGCATCAAATAACTGGCAAAGTGTTTTAGGTTTTTGATCATACATTTTACACTTGTATAGCAAAGTATTCATAGCCTTAAGGGCTTTACCTACTAAATGTTCTTGGTTGAATGTGAAACTACCTGTATAATGTATAACAGTACCTAAATAATTAAAGTTATCAACTGTTTCGATGATTTGGCCATCGTATGTCCATGCCTCATTTTGGCGTAGGCGGCCCCTCTTACGGAAAACCATAATTTTAGTTTTTGAAGTGTTTACTTTAAGGCCCCAAGTATTACAATACACAAGCAGATTATCCAAATGGTTTTGTACTTCTTCTGGATTTTTACCCAATATGGCCATATCATCGGCGAAAAGGAGTAATATAAGTAAAACATCGTCAATGGTTAATCCAGACTCTATATTATGTTGTAAAAACATCTCTAAGTCCTCTACAAACAGAGAAAATAGCAAAGGGGACATAACTTCCCCTTGACGTAGACCAACTGAGTAACGGAAGTAGTCAGAATAAGTAGAACATGACTTAACACACGATTTAACATTTTCATACATGTCTTTAACAATTTGCAATATTTTACCTCTAATGCCAGTTTTATACAATTTTAGCCACAATGCATTTCTATATATACTATCAAAACATTTCATCATGTCTACATATATTACATAGAGCCTTTTATTGTCATTAATATATTTTTGTACAAAAGACATTAATATGTATATAGCATCGATTGTTGAATAACCCTTACAAAATCCGAACTGTGCATCCGAAATACTATTATTATTCTCACAAAAACATTCGATGCGCTTATTAATTATTGTAGTAAATAGTTTTGAGAAACAGCTCACAAGTGTAATTCCTCTGTAATTATTAATATCGTTTACAGAGCCCTTTTTGTGTAATGGGATTATAATTCCATGTGTCCATTTTTCAGGGAAAAAACCAGATTGTAGTATACAATTAAAAATATCACATAAATGGTTACACAATATATCGCTACATTCTATAAAATATTCGTTTAATATAAAATCAACACCCGCTGACTTATTTCTCTTTAGTTTTTTAATTGCACATATAACTTCATCAACACTAATAGGCTGGTCTAACTCTGGAAACACAACATTATCTTCGCTAAAATTATAGCTGGAACAAAAATGCTCTGCCTCGGTATTATTGCAATTAAAAGTACTGTTGCTAAGGTTTTCAAAAAATAATTTAAAATCTTCCAATGAAATGTTATGGCTGGTTAGTTTATTCTTTGATTTGAAAAATGTCCAAAAATCGCGAGTTTTTTTTTCTTTAAGTTTTCAATATCAGACATTTTTGTACGGTATGCACATCCCTTCTTTTTCCGTATTAAATTTTTATAAAGTTATGCAATAACATATTTCATAGCGAAGAAAGCCAATCAGGTATAAAATATAAATGGAATGACTCCCTGCGGGATCAATTTCGATCAGGGATTATTCGAAGCTTACCAACTTTTAATGATTTAATACCAATTGTCCTGACAGGGACTCAATTAATGTTTTGATTGACCAGTTTTCAAATACTATTCGCGATGTTGCAAATCCATTGTTTGCCAAAGAATGTTTTTATACACATGATGTTTATTTTGAGGGTTACAATAGGAAAGATAAAGACTGGTTTGACCATGATTGTATTGTTGCGCGTAATATGTATTTAGAAGCACTTAGATTGTTTAATATCGTACAAACAGGTCTATTCTGTGTGATGCAAAAACTAATTACAAAAATATTGTTAAGAAGAAAAAGCAAGCTGATTATAATAAACGTATGTCAGATTTAGCAAATTTACGCAAAAGTAGGCCAAGAGACTTTTGGAAACATTTTAAATCTAAATCGGCAAAAACATCTTCCAATATTTCTCTAAATGAGTTTAAAGATATTTTGAAAATTTAAGCACAGACATTTCGACTGATTTAATTGTGTATTGAACTAAGGATATTATCCTGAAAAATGGACCGAGGGAATAATTGTCCCTCTGCACAAGAAAGGTTCAAAAGAAGATGTAAATAACTATAGAGGGATAACTTTAGTTTGCTATTTGTCTAAGCTCTTTACAACCGTTTTAAACAATCGCATTGAAAACATTTGTTATGAAAATAATACTATTTCGGACGCCCAATTCGGATTTCGGAAAGGGCGTCTACGACAGACGCAATATTTATTCTTCATTCTCTTGTTCAAAACTATTTATTTGAAAATAAGAGATTATATGTTATTTGTGTGGATAGGATGAAATGTTTTATACTATATATAGGAATGCATTATGGTTAAACATGTATAAATGTGGCATACAGGGTAAAATTCTTAGAATTGTTCGAGACATGTATCAAAAAGTTAAATCTTGTGTTAAGTCATTGTCTTCATATTCTGACTATTTTTCTTACGCAGTGGGGCTCCGACAGGGCGGAGTTATGTCACCCGTATTATTTTCTTTGTTTGTAGAAGATCTTGAGTTGTTTTTACAAAATGATTTACAATTCGGATTGAATATTGACGACATTGTATTGATTTTACTGTTATTTGCTGATGATATGGCTATTGTAAGTTAATCGCCCGATGAAATTCAAAACCATTTAGATAATCTATATTATTATTGTAATTTATGGGGATTGAAAGTAAATACAGAGAAAACAAACAAAAAACAGTATTTCGGAAAAGAGGTGGATTATTGCCAAATGAAAAGTGGACCTACAATGGTCATGACATTGAAGTTGTGAATGATTTTAACTATCTTGGGGTTGTTTTTAATTATACTGGGAGTTTCACATTGAATCAGGAACACCTAACGGGTAAAGCATTAAAGGCAATGAATATTTTATTGTCTAAATGTAATGACTACGATTTAAAGCCGAAGATACTTTGTCAATTATTTGACGCATTTGTTTGTTCCATTTTAAATTATGCTTCGGAAGTCTGGGGCTATATTAAATCTAAGGAAATTGAGAGAATCCATTTGAAATTTCGCAAACGATTATTAAAGGTAAAACTTAACACATGTAATGCATGTGTTTATGGTGAGCTGGGTAAATATCCCATGTAAATACATAGATATGTCCGTGTCATTAAATATTGGTTTAAGATATGTAGATCTGAAAATATCATTATTGAAACCATATATAACTTGGCCGTCTCAGATTATCATAAAGGCTGTCATAATTGGATATTTAATGTAAAAAAATGTTTGATGACTGTGGTTTAAGTTATGCATTTGGTGATATAAATACTATAAATATTGAGGTTAACTCATTTGTAGAGGAATTAAAAGTCAGAGTTTATGATAACTTTACACAGGACTGGTATAGAACCTTAAATAACAGTTCGATGTTTGATGTTTATCGAAATTTTAAATTCAATTTTGAATATGAGTCCTTCTTAGACATTCTACCAAGAAGTTTGAGATACTTTTTCACCAGATTAAGATTGTCAGCCCATCCACTACATATTCAAACCGTTCGTTATACAAGAGACGTTGCTAGCAATCAGCGTTACTGCTTGTGTTGCAATTCGACTGATATTGAAGATTAATTTCATTTTATTTGCATTTGCCCGGCGTTTAGAAACATTAGAAAAAATACATAAAAACATGTTATTACAAAAGGCCATTTATGTATAAATATTTAAGTTTACTGCAATCGAATAATTAAATAGAACTCATAAAAATATGTCTTTTTGTTAAAGAATAACTTAAAGTTCGAACATCTATTATTAACGCAATGATGCTTTAAATGTTCATCCTCTTTTCACTTTTCATTTTTTCTTTTTTTTCTATCTTTGTTGTTTTTATATTTAATTTACTTTGTAAGCTTAGTAAATAATTTGTAAATATGTGCAAAACTTTGTACCTATCACAATTGACATTGTACTGTTTTCATAATGTGTTGTTGACGATGTACATTGTACAAGTCAAAATAAACTGTCGGTCTGTCTGTCAATGTAGTCGTGTTATACTGAAAAAATGATCATAAATATTTTGGATCTATGCAAATGTTCGCAGCGAATGCAAACTAATGTCAAACACGCAAAGTATTGTGCATTTTGAATGCAATAACAATGTCGATACACACGCTTTAGTTGGAAATACTTTCTGGGCCAACTTCCGATTGTCTGAATAAAACGACCCAATAAAATCAGCTACCGCATATATGAATGAACTTATTGCAATTATGTGAATTATTGGTATCAAAAACATGTATGCAACTTTGACGCACCGTTGGAACAATTATTTGGAATACAAATACTAATTGTTCGGATATATTCTCTTGTCCAGACGTAATTTGTTTAACATTCTCATTAAGCCTGTTCTTTAAATATAATACAATATTTTTTAACATTTTTTATTTGGATACAATTTATTCTTATTTCAGGTATCTGACGCTAATGTTATTTAAGCATGCATTATATTTTCATGTGACATACGCTTTTAACGGAGAATAATTATTAATTCCATTTATTAGAATCAAATCGAGAATCATGAAATCGATGACTAAATTGTTTGACTTTTTGCAGCAATGTTTGTTGATGTATTCACATAAACGACTTATCGTGTATTTTTCAATTTTTTAAGTTTCAATGCAATACGCTGTTATTTATTTTTTTCATCATCGTTAAATACAATGGAAAACAAGTTTGTCATATCGTTAGATATATTTTCACACGAATTGAATTCCGGAAGGAACAAACGTAAATTACCAAAATATATTAATCAAACAAAAAACAACAATAAATCGAGCATAATTATCAATGTTTAATATTTTAAACCTGATTGGCATAACTGCTTATTTGTGCATGGTATTTTATTAATATGGCTGCCTTTCCTTCATATCTCTTAAATCAGAAAAAACCTGTCTATTTTCAAAGCTTAACATGCGTTTTCCGCCAATTAAATATTAAGTGCCCCATTCAGTTTTGAATTAATAAAGAATGTTGAATACTTTTCAATAAAAGACTATTTTTAACAACTCAACCCTAACAATCGCAATGGCAAATCGGAAAGTTTATCAAATAATTAATATTAATATAATACCGTTGCCACATTATTATGTACGCAATATACGAGTTTTTTTATTCAACGAACCATCGGTAGTTTGTCCAAGATTTAGCAAATCGATACAATAAATAATACAAATTTACATTTTAATAAAAATGAATTTCATAAGGTATGTTTTGAATTAATTGTTTTCATGTTGTGTCTAGTTTCTCAAACGAATAACATGTAAATCACAGGAATGAGGTTTTCATGGAGGAAGTCCCTTCTTGTAGATGATAAAACAGCGCAGTGTTGGTGGGTGTCTAATAAACATTCACATCAATGAGCCGTATTATACACACATACATCATCGTTTGCGAAGTCTAGTCAGGACCTACCTTGTCCGTTAATGAGAGCACGAAATCTTTCGTGATTTATAAGCAGACAAGTTAGTTCTTGGCCAGACTGTGGCTAAAATAATGAGTTAGAACATTAGTTAACACTTTGACAACTCAAATATTGATAAACAAAATAAAAGATTTGAAAATTGTTAACAGATTTGCAAGTTGTCTGGAACATATAGCATCACATGATGTTAACAATAATTCATAAACGCCGATCAAAATCACTTCTCCATATTATGCAGTATATATAACGTAGGAACTAATGTACGGGTTGTCAAAATAACGTAGAAATCGCTGTGCGCGATGTAAAAAAACACACACAGGAACCAATGTACGCTTGCGAAAAAAAACGTAGCCAACACTTTCCGTAGAATTGTTTTTCGAATAACGTATAGTAGTTCATCTAATCTCCTCATGAAAAACACTCTTTTTTAACAACTATTGTGAAAACATATAAACTAATTTAACTTGTTAATAAACAAGGATATGTTTATTAAAAAAATAACTTGGAGGACATGTCTTATATTTTAAAGGCTTCTAAGAAATCAAAGATGTTCTGCTTTCAGGTGGCAAAATATAACCAATGAAACATAAAAACTGTACATGAAGTTTAGATAGTCTGTAATATTGTTGACCATTTTCAACGTGTTTGAAAATTGTCATACTGTACTGTGTCTGTCAAGTTTCTAGAACACATCAGATCCGATCACGACTATCACTGTATGAAAATTGGTGCAATTTAATTGATTGTATCGTTCTTCAAAAGGTAAGTCAATTGCCAAAATAAGATATGTTTGCCCGTCTTCTAAAGATTTTATTTATCTAGTGACCCATGTGTGACATCGGCCAGAACAATGTAACGTGTCCGATTGTGGTCACGTACACCGAAATCTTCGGTGCGAGACTCGTTTAATGAATATGAATATGTGATGGCATTAATACAGTTTTATTCAACAGTTGCTATTAAATAAATCATGTTCAAACCAATAAACACGACCATGTATCTGCGGAGCCACCTCTTTTGAATGAGAATCGATAAACGTGTCGATGATACTTCCGAGGTTGAGCTAAGGACGGGAAGTTTTTGAAAGGTCGACCGAATATAGAAAGTGAGTCGGTTGTATGTGTTGTTGTTTTTTACAATAATTCGCCTTGATTAAAAAATGGATATCTTAGGGCATATTTCATTTTTTAATCTCAATTATAAGTCATCTATAACCTTAAAATCCAGTTGTGGCTTGGCGGAGGGGCCCATGTGCTCCACTGTGTGTTTGTGTTAAATAAACGACTCTGTTAGACTTGCAAATTCTCGATTGCATAAAAACATAATGATTAAAGTAACACAAGTAATCAAAATCAACGAATATTTCGCAAAAAATGTTTCGTAAATTAAAGTAGACCCATACAATTTCCTTATAGAATTGGCCAAAATTTCAACGCTATAATGTGGTATGTTAACAAGATATCCGACCATTTACGAGCGAGCGCGAGCCTGGCTTCGGGTAGTTCCGAAAGAAGGACGTATTCATAAGAACTATGTCGTGCTTGCGAAGAATCTGCCCGAGGTCAGCCTCGCGTTCGCTCGTAAATGTTCAAAATTCCTGAACATGTTTAATAAAATATGGTATGATATGACAACTCGTGCCAGATCCTATATATCCTTATTATGTTTGAAGATGATCAGCGCAGCCCTATGGCTGCTGGTGTGTGTGGCGCTCGCCCCGGGGGGTCGGGCCAATTCTGCCTCACCAGTGAGGGACGTCGTTGCCCATGCGGTGAAGATAAGCCATTTTCGTACAAAGAGTGGTGAGTGATATGTTTTGTTCGTACTATAGACCAAAGCGACATACTATTATTGTGTACGAATATAGAAACGATGTTTGCTTTATTTGCGTTAAGCTGGTTCTCCGCATCGAAGTTAGAAAAAAATGAGGCGCGTTCTGAGAAAACTGGGCATAATGCATTTGCGTAAAGTGTCGTCCCAGATTAGCCTGCGGAATACGCACATGCTAATTAGGGACGACACTTTCCGCTAATATGACATTTCTCGTTTAAATGAAGCATCTTCTTAGCAAAAATTCAATTTAGGCGGAAAGTGTCGTCCCTGTTTAGCCTGTGCGGACTGCATATTCTAATCTGGGACGACACTTTACGCACATGCTTTATGCACAGTTTTCTCAAATGTGTGACAGGCGTTAGGTTATTTGAATTTTCCGACAACTTTGAATTTGCCTTCTTAGCAAACACAGGTTTAAAATGTAAGCGCAAATTGCTTGCATGCATTTAATGCTCTTAGGTTGTTCTTTTGCAGAAAGTTTTTGAGTTTATTGAAATATTATGGCGAGGAGTTGATTTAAACTGCATTTCAATGTAACAATTACTAAATGTATGATAGCAATAACTAAAACTTGTCATTAGCACATTGTGGGTTTTGTGGTGCAATCTTACATCGTTCAATTTGGGTATGTTTAATTGTGCATGTCAGCCATTAAAGTTTGAAGAAAGATCAGCATGAAACCAACTTAGTTTTAAGGCTTAAAACAAACAACGTCATTAGCAAGTAGCACATGTATACCACTTCTTTATTAAATAACGCGTACCACTTCTTTAGTGAATCAAGTGCACCACTTCTTTAGTGAATCAAGTGTACAACTTCTTTAGTGAATCAACTGTACCACTTCTTTAGTTAATCACGTGTATCACTTCTTTAGTGAATCAAGAGTACCACGTCTTTAGTGAATCAAGTGTACCACTTCTTAAGTAAATCACTTGAACCGTTTTATAGTGAACCACGTGTAAGACTTCTTGAGTGAATAAAGTGTACCACTTTTTTAGTGAATTAAGTGTTCTACTTCTGTAGTGAATCAAGTACTTTGCAATCTATTCTTTCAACTTATTTATATCATTAAAAATAACTCAAGTCTACCGTCATGCCACCAAATGTGTACACAAAATTAATAATGCATTATAAGCGTCATGAACCAATTAGATACATGCTAAAGGATAAATCATTTACATTATGTAAATAGTTTGCTACATTTAAGAAAATGCATTACACAGTAAGATACATCAAAGATATATCTCCAGTTTTAATGAAATAATGTCTTAAGCGGAAATAAATATTTTTTCTCCAGGCGGCACCACTAGCAATTTCGGATGCCCGCTACGAAACGTTCACCAACGACAGCGCCCCACCGACGCCGCCGCCGACAGGTCGATGACAACCATGATGACCGCCGCGCGCATTCTCCGGGAAGAGTACGATGCTCTGGCCTGACCGCTTGGGCTTTATAATAACTAAAATACCAACATATACAAAAAATACCTCAATGCATATAAAGTGGAATCATTTCTAATGAAACAAAAAAGATGTTGGCTTCATAACAAAATTATTCGTTTATAAAAATAACCATAATTCTGTTAATGTTGAAAATCGCTTGAACGATAATTTTGAAAAAAAGTCAATATTATCGTTAACATTAAAAAACGTTTCGATTACCGCTCATGTGATGTGTAGTGATTGGTATTTATGGTGCAATAAATTGATATAATATATTTTTATTCGAAATTTTGTTTGTTGTATGTTTGCATTGTGTTTATTTTTCTCGCGACCTTATAGGGGCTTCAGTTTAGAAGATCTTCAAAGTGAGGCTGTGGTGTCGGAGTTCTCTCGCCTTCTCACCGACCTTCCTGGATGTCCTAACACGACGGTCATGTGCAACGCCGACGACAGATTTCGGTCCATTAATGGCACGTGCAACAATCTGAACAACCCCACTTGGGGAATGGCGGGAGCGGCCCAGCGGCGTCTACTTCCGGCAGCATATGGTGAGGAAAAGATTAACACCCTTATACCACGTCGTTGCATGATTTATCTCCATTGGTAATGGTATGAACAGCCTTGGTGCTTTTAATCACCCCAAATCTAGATGTATAACATTGTTAAGTATGTAAAAAGCCGTTACTGTGTCCAAATAAATACTATTCATTTCCAAATCGTTGTTTTACTACGATTGAAATACTCCCGTTCTTTTACCCGCTTTTGCTGTTTACCTAATGCCGTAACAATATATTCAGGTGAATAACTAATACCAATTAACACCCCCCCCCCCACCTCCGATCCCTACCGCCCCCCCCCCCCGTCCGCAAAATTGCCAAACATCAATAACCAGCAACAAAAATATAACATTCACTTGTTCGTTTATTATGCGACTGTAAGATGACGGGTTGAACCTCCCCCGGTCGCTGGGTATTGATGGAAAGCCTCTTCCGTTCGCGCGAAAGGTCAGCAACGCAGTCCACAGGGGTTCGCAGCAGCTAAAGTCGCCGAAATTGACCTTACAAGCCTTTCAGTTTGGTCAATTCCTAGACCACGACTTGATAATAACCCCGCTGAGCAATGGTAAGTTTTTTCGTATCGATGATTACTTACCCTCGATCGGTGTTTGTATTGTAAAACACGTTGAAGGCTAACTTGTGAGTTATGAGTATCACCTCAATAAGAAAGAGTAGTCGCCTCAATGAGGAAGAATAGTCACCTCAATGAGGAAGAGTAGTCAACTCAATGAGGAAGGGTAGGGTATACTAAATACTATATGATCATCTCAATGAGGAAGAGTATGGTATACTAAATACTATATGATCACCTCAATGAGGAAGAGTAGGGTATACTAAATACTATATGATCATCTCAATGAGGAAGGGTAGGGTATACTAAATACTATATGATCATCTCAATGAGGAAGAGTAGGGTATACTAAATACTATATGATCATCTCAATGAGGAAGAGTAGGGTATACTAAATACTATATGATCACCTCAATGAGGAAGAGTAGGGTATACTTAATACTATATGATCACCTCAACGAGGAAGAGTAGGGTATACTAAATACTATATGATCACCTCAATGAGGAAGAGTAGGGTATACTAAATTCTCCGTAAACAAACATTTGTCATACGAAGTGCTTTTCACAATTGGACAAATGCCAGACAATAATGCATTCATTGTCGTTATGGTTTCGACATTTTCCATGTGCAATTTCTATTGCCGTACGTTAATATAACTTAAAGGGTAAGTTTTTTTCCCGTTTAGCTAACTATTTCTGTAGCATGATTGTTTAAATGTCTTCATTCAAGGATTGAACCCAAAGATATATGTCACTCTCTTGATAATCTCTTGTTTGCCTTAAACATATACCAATACATATCGCTTCCATATTGTTTCAGCCGTGGATGATTGCTGCGCAAATAACGACGAGTAAGTATAATCACGTTATTTAATCGACATGCATGCACGCCCTTCTGCTTAGGTCATTGCTATGTCGTTGTGTAAATGATAAACGCATACTTTGAAATTTTTTGGTTTTGTTTGCTTTTTGTAGCTCTATAGTTTGTAGTACATTATTAAATCGCTCACGCTCAGTTGTATGATGATATATATCCTCACATTATAACCATGATAACGACTATCGTAAAATCGCGTAATTATTATACTCCAGCACAAGATAAAATCAAGAAATAGTACCGTGAACGTTCATCGGTTTATAAATTCATCGACATAATGTGCAGTGTAGAAAAACAATACCATGATTTCAATGTTTTCGCCCTTTGTCAATGTTATTGACTGTGTTCTCTCCGTGGTTTTGCAACTATTGACTCACCAAATATGCGATTCGCACCTTATGTGATAGTCGATGCTTTAAAACATTTTCCCTCTAATCACGTCGTTAAGTTAATCTACGTACTGCTATGCTGAATCAGCTCATTTACCATTATAAGTGTTAATAGTGACGTCATTAACTTACATCTACCCTGAATTAATCATAGATGTTAGCAAAAATGTCATTTACATATTTTTAAGACAAATCACTTGATGTAGTCTTGCCCTCTTCCAAATAAGCTAAACGACATATATCTTGTTAACATTTGCGATGTTTTTATATTAAGTGTAGTTGCTTAATCAAACACTTTACTGAACTAACCCCAAATGTTAACCAAGATTTAAGTTTAACTACAATGTTAGACTAAACACTGAAAGAGATATAAGTAATATAATGATCACATCTTGCTTTGTAGATGAATAATTAAGAGATGCAATTTGTATCATTAAGATACAGCGAAATAATTGGAAAGAAAAACACAACCAATTAAATTCTTATATGCAAGTTGTTCGACAGACTTCTAGCACAATTATCTCAGTATCCATTACATAAATGAGTTGCAACCAATTTTGTCGGATACATATCACAACATACTTGTATAGTTAATATTTTATAACCTTAGAGTGCCAATAGTAAGTACAGCAGGTATCACCGTTTGGCTTCAAGAAACTTCCGTTCCATTAAACTACAAATAAGTATTTCAACCTTTTTATGCCCCAGGTAGGGTGGCATATAGCAGTTGATCTGTCCGTCAGTCTGTCCGTCCGTCCGAAAACTTTTACATTAGCCATAACTTTGCAATATTGAAGATAACAACTTGATATGTGGCATGCATGTGTATCCCATGAAGCTGCACATTTTGAGTGGTGAAAGGTAAAGGTCAAGGTCATCCTTCAAGGTCAAAAGTAAAAAAATACAATCCAATGGAAGTAATAAGTTTTAAAAGGGAGATAATTACTAAACCTGCCAAATGATATATTGAAATTTTCTTTCAAAGCGGCGCAATATTGGGAATTGTGTTTCTGACAAACACATCTCTGTGCGGTTTCGGGGATTGTGCTGCATTGGTCGCGAGCACAATTTTATATCAATATATGTTTGTAGAGTGTGAAATGCTGCGTTTTTTACATGCTTATTGCGCTTAGCGTCTGTGCGGTGTTCATGGACCGATAATTTCCTGTTGCTTGCAAGGAACCTCACTTAAGATTCCCAAGGTTAAGGATAACTATACTTATTGCTACTTCTGGCTTTAAAGAGTTAGCATTTTCCTTGTCACGTAATTACACATTGTTCCTTGATAATACACAGTAACAACTCAAGTTCATTTTTGTTTTCATCGAGATTTATTTCTGTTAAATAATTTCTAACACAACGCTTCTAATGTTCATGAAGTACAATTTTACAGCGCGGCGGCCTATTGGCCGCCACGTCTAGAAGACGTGACAAATCTCTAACCGCCGACTCCCCGAATGGCTCGAATGGGCTCCAATGGTTCCAGGTCCGTTAAAATTACTCCGCTTTTATACCAATTTCGTTACGTATTCGCCTAATTCGTGACCCACGCCTGTCATCAAGTAATGGGCGTCAAACGTGTGCATACCGGACTTTTACGCCTCTGTACTCGAGGATCTCCCTTTAATTTGACATCTCCTATTTGTATTCACACCTGGAAAACGCATCGGAATGTCGCTTCTTCCCGCTTAATGTACCTACTAATTGTTTATATGCATTTTGCGAGTCCCGATTCTTATATTTTTACCAATCGGAATGTCGCTTCTTCCCGCTTAATGTACCTACTAATTGTTTATATGCATTTTGCGAGTCGCGATTTTTATATTTTTCTGTTCGTTACATATTACTGAAATATATATATATTATACTTTCATAAAATGAACTCATAATAATAAAATACATTGCATATACATTTTACTGAAATATACCCATTATAACCCGTAAAATGTACTGTGTAGCGTAATTACACATTGTTCCTTGATAATACACAGTAACAACTAAAGTTCATTTCTGTTTTCATCGAGATTTATTTCTGTTGAATATTTTCTAACACAACGCTTGCTAATGTTCATGAAATACAATTTTACAGCGCGGTGGCCTATTGGCCGCCACGTCAAGAAAACGTGACTACTCTACTCGATTGTCTCGAATGGGTCCCAATGGTTCCAGGTCCGTTAAAATTACTCCGCTTTTATACCAATTTCGTTACGTACTCGCCTAATTCGTGACCCACGCCTGTCATCAAGTAATGGGCGTCAAACGTGTGCATACCGGACTTTTACGCCTCTGTACTCGCGGATCTCCCTTTAATTTGACATCTCCAATTTGTATTCACACCTGGAAAAAGCATCGGAATGTCGCTTCTTCCCGCTTAATGTACCTACTAATTGTTTATATGCATTTTGCGAGTCACGATTCTTATATTTTTACCTATCGGAATGTCGCTTCCTCCCGCTTAATGTACCTACTAATTGTTTATATGCATTTTGCGAGTCGCGATTCTTATATTTTTCTGTTCGTTACATATTACTGAAATATATCTATTATCCTTTCATAAAATAAACTCATAATAATAAAATACATTGCATATACATTTTACTGAAATATACCCATTATAACCCGTTACATTACATCCTTTGAGATATCCATTTACACAAGTCGTGAGCTTAAGATTATGTTTTATTCAATGAAAGTTCATATACGCATAGCACTTTGTGTTCTTAAAAGCACGATATATATTTTAGTATAAACAACGTTATTTAAGGTAAAGAGCATTTGCCTGGCTTTCTTAGCACCAAAACAAAAAAAAATACATCTTTACAAAAAAAACAGGTTTTGAAATATATCTTGAAGTGCTATCGCCATTTATTGAACATGAAGCTGTACAAACATTAAAGCATATATAACGCGCTGCTTTTCAAGAGCAATATTCTCTGTTCAAAAATCCATGAAACTTTTCGTCATAAAACCTACCTTCAGTCTCGACAATTGCTTCAACATCAACTTTGCCGAAGATGACCCTTACTTGGCTCGGTTCAAGGCCGGATACTGCATGGAGGTCCCGAGGTCATCTGGGGTCAATTGCAAGTCACCAGGTAGTACAGATAATCCTTCGTCACATATATAACCTTTATCGTGTTCCAAATTATATGAATGATTGTACATTTTTTCTCATATGCAGTCGCATGCATCGTATTTGCGGAATTATTTGCAAAATTTAGTTGTTGAAGTACTCTCAGTAGCCGTTATTTTTGACACCGTCGTAATTGTAATTTTATTAATTATAGTCATCGTAGTCAATGTCGAAATTATTATGAGTCGTAGAAATCTTAAAAGTAGAATATGTCTTGTTTTATTTTCGAAGTTGTTTTAGTTGCAACAACATCATTGTCATAATAAGTAGCAGCAATAGCAACAGAGCAGCCGTTGTTGACAACCTCGCCATCGTACTATCCGTAGTCGTTGTATTTTCGTAGTCATTCAAGTTTTTCCGTCAATATGGGTCGTCACTTTATTTTGTATTTGTATTTTAGCTAACGCAACTGTATATCAGCGTCAGCAGATCAACGATATTACGTCATACATCGACGCTTCCAACGTCTACGGCTCTTCTGACGAGCAACTCTCGTCCTTGCGAGATGGGACTACACGTACGTATGACGTCATGAAAATATAACTGACTTCCGGTCGTTGGACCCCCGTTTATTCGTCGTTTAACATTCTTGTGTTAGAAAGTTTTAGGATTTAGGTGAATTAGTTAAGTTCATGGTTGAATTATATCATTCATTTTCATTAAATACCATACATAAATCGCTTAAAACTCAGGGATTCAAATCAAATGATATATATGTTATAACGCATTTCTCTAGCACTAACTTTATGTTAATACTTGTAAACAGAATAATTGTAGCGTTGTCATAAAAACAAATATTAGTTTGGTTTTCACGAATAACAACATATTTCCTCTAGAGCCTATATGAAATGTTCCGAGCATACAATTCGAAAAGTCTAAATAGTTGTATAGAGTTTATAAATGTATAATATATAGCATACTGCAAAGTATACGTACCTGGGTGCAGATTCACGTGACTTTGTGAGGTTCCCCCTTTTAACTTTAATGGATGTTAACACGACGATAAGAGGTGCTTTATTTCAAATAGCATTTTGTAGCAATATTTCTTAAGAATTTCAACTAGTGCATTAAACACAGTTTTTGACGGTGCTGCGAAGCAGCTCGTCTAAGTTATCATACCATGAAAAAATTCTTAATAGTGGCGACCTATGAAAAAGACCGAGCCAGTCCGATTGAGACAGCTCAATTTTTCTAATCGGCATACCTCGCTGATTATTATTGATAAAGGTAAAAATTAATAGAACAGCATATTCTGGGGAAACAGATTCAATAAGTGTATCAAAACGTTAATTTTAAATTGGTAACTTAACATCCATTTTATCTTTATGGAACAATGAAACAACTATATATTTTCTCTTTGGTGTTTAATATTTGTTCTCGATTTTGCAAATAAATTGCGAATGAAAACATGTGCAAATTGTAAACGCTGCACTGCTATGATCTATATTGATAAAACATTTATTTGCGTAGTTGTCTGTTCCGCTAGTGAAGTGGTCAGCACGTACGCTTTTTCACCTCTACGACACCGGTTCGATTCCCTCTCCCGGCGAAATGTTTTTTTTTGTTTGTTTTGTGGTCACCATACCGGACAGGTGAGGTTTTCGCCGGATAATCCTATCCCCCCGCTGCACAAGACCATATCAAAAATGAAAAAGTATTTCAGTAAAAAAATAAATAGCTGGAAATTGCAGCTATCATTCAAATTTCGTCCCAACTGTCGTCAGTCTATGCTTATTAGGTAGGAGTGCTGGACACACTCCGGGTCCCATCATTATGCAGCCTTAGGCGCGGAGGTAACTCATAACATTGGAAATACACAAATACACACTGGGTGCAGCCTAGGTGCGTATAGATTTAAAAAAGAAAACAAACTCACGTACGGGCACAATCATTTCAAATTTGCATATTTAATACGATATTCTAATAGAAATTACACAACCACCTAAGTGTACATACCATGTTTGATTATTCGTTCGTTTATTAGAGTTCAGCATATACATGTATAAGGTCATATCGTTTTGGTTAGTTAACTTATCTATATGTTCCTTGGCGAACTCGGGAAGTCAAGTGCTCTTACGATTGAGCTCACCTGGTCCGGCTATGTGTTCATACCTACTTTCAAGAATAATCATTAAAGTATTGCCAAACTTAATGAACAAACATGCCTATGCGTATTGAACTTGAATTAACAAACAATATTCAACAGCAAAAAAAACCCATATCTCCATGTCCATGGGCATGCGAAATCACGTCCGTACATATAACATTATTAAATTAAGAACGTAAACAACGAAATAATGGTAGGGTATGGTGTACATGTGTTATTAACGATCATGTCACGTTTTGTAAATATCTGCTGAAGCGTAATTTTAATTACCCACAAACATTTTATTGTAATAGAAAATTTTTACGAAAAGTGATACAGAAAAATACACGCCGATTATCTTTTAAAAGATATTTATTGTTAGATTTGATCGAGAATGTAACCCGTCTCCCAGTTTCGCTGAATGGGTCAAGTTCCCCACGGGAACTACTTCCCCGAACCCCCAATTTTTTTTCGTACCCAAAATGTTTCGTTCCCAAATTTTGTTCGTACCCAATTTTATTCGTACCCAGAATGTTCGTACCCATTTTTTTGTGCCCAAAATGTTCGTACCCACATACACAATTGTGGTGATTTAGATAAACTTGAACTGATGCTTTTATATCAATTCTCTTCAAAAGCATCGTCGCACCAGTTCTTTGATTTTTTCTGCTGCGAATGGTTATGTGAAATACATCAGACGTACTTTATTTAATTAGCGTGTGTACTTAATCAAATTTCGATTTTTACTACACGGCCATGCTTCACGGAACGTGGAACTATGTCACCGATTTCAGATGTGTTCAGTGATTTGTTATTATTATACCTTAAGATATCTGATCAAATTGCAAGAACAACTGTCTTTTATGCATTAAAGATTTGTGCAAATGTATTTCAATAACTTGAGATATTTGATAAAATAAAGTTCTTAACGGTGTGATTACATTCAGCCAGTGTGTTAACCCCCTGAAAACCCCGTTTATTATGCACCCTGTGTACAACATTGGCGAGTGTATGTTGGTATTATGCAGCGCTAATAAAATATTTGATATTTTAAAGAACGTATTTTAAAGAACGTATTAAAGTATGATTTATGTTCAATTTATATAACTTTTTAAAGCGGGTTTATACGATTTCGATGTCAACATTTTATTCTCGCAATATTTAACCAACATATGAATGTGAACAAGGGGTATTAAATAAGAATTAATTTTCAATGTTTACATACATTGTAGCACAATCAATGGAGTACTGTTCACTTCAGTAAAATTGTATAGCTTGTGAAATTCATAACCAGCAAGTTACGGCCGATACAAACATGTTGACTAGTATTTGTTGTAAAGCTAAATTGTGTATATATGTCGCGTGAATGAATCAGCACAAACCTGTGGGGATCTTTCAACAGCAAACATGTCTTTTTTATATAAAGGGTTTTTATACTATTCGAAAGAAAATTATTTGCAATTATATAAAACCTTTATATTTTAATTTATTTTCTGGTTCTATTTCTTATGAACGTGTACTTAAGTGTATTTTAGTTTTTTTTTTATCGTCTTTTCAATTGTATTGAAAACAACCCATTAGTCTTCACAACTAACATATAATTATGTTTATTGTCTAAACAGGTATTATTCTATTTAGAACTTTCAACACAATTTAAATTATTATTTGTATTACAAATATATAATAATAGGGATTTATTTATACATGACAGATCCAGTTCCCAAGGTTGTTGCTTCTTTACATAGTACACATGAACGTAATTATCATATTAGCAGCGTCCTTAGCTGCTCTATTTATAGCATGGTTGAAAAGCTTCCATTAACGCCGTTTTGTACTATGAGGTTCTAACATGACTTATTATAGCATGTATACAAGGCATAAGTAAACTAAAAGCGCACATGGAGGTCTATTTTTTATCCTAATAGAAAATATAATACAATTAATGACCAGTTTATTTTTTTGTTTTTTTAAAGCGTTCTTGAAGGTCGCCCTGGGCGCAGATGGGCCTCGTCTACCGAACGGTGATGATAGAACGTGCCGTTCTGACGCCGCAAATGGGATACGATGCGGCCTCGCTGGTGAGAGTCATTTGTTTTGTTTGTTTTGGAGTCTTGTCATCAAGGATTTCGTTAAAGCATTTTAAAACTGAGTATAATCTGAACATACAGACCATTCAGAGTCCCGTTTACACATCAGGAGGTATTGGATCAGATTAATGAGAATTACAACCCTGAATTGTTTGTTGATATGTAAATCGTAAAATGAAGTAAAATGTACATCCTTATACCTTATACGTCTCCTTATTAAATAACAAACACAACGCTTTAAATTGAAAATACAGCTTGTATTTTGGAATCTATGCGTACGACAAGAAGACACGTTTATAACGTATGACAATAAACAAATGTGAACATTTCACATTTTGATATAGATTTCATTACTCATTCATGAACTAAAGCTCATACACTTTACACGAAAAAAATATAAAACATACCATATTCCTGAATATAATTCTTTTCATTAGAAAACTTGTCAATATTAAATATTCAATAAAATATTAGGACAATTTACGTGTTATCTAGTTCGTATCGCAAAGCCGAATGGCTATTCCACGAGCATATTGACCCGTCAATACAATACACTGAGCGAACCCTACAGGAAACTTTCGTATGCAAAGGATAATCATTTCCTCTTCCTTCATTATATTCATTTGAGTCTCGTTTTGCGAAACCTCGGCTTAATGCATGTACGTAAAGTGTCGTCCGAGATAAGTATGTGCAGTTCACTAATGTTTTTTAGGGAAGAGACTTTATATTAATATGCGCGTTATATTAAGGTGATGTTCGCGTCAACGTATATCCTACTCTGATGTCATACCACAACGTGTTCATGCTCGAACACAATCGTCAAGCGCAGCGTCTGCGCCGAGATATTCCAAATGATGAGGAAGCGTTCCAGCAGACGAGAAAACTTTTGATCGGAATCATGCAAAAGATTGTTTACGACGAATTTCTCCCATCGTTCCTTTCACCGGAAGCGATGAAGAAGTATAAACTTTCCAGTTCGAATATGTACAAATACGACTCGAAACTGGATGCCACCATCGCAAACCCTTTTGGAATAGCGTATCGGTAGGTTCCGGTTATAGTTGCACCTAATTGACTACATGCATAACAGATATGTGCTGATTTTGGTAGTTTATCGATTTTAATACGCGATATAAAATAGTATAACAATTTTAAAATAGTATAGCACAAATAAGTTGGGCCGTATACTTTTTTCAGGTATTTATAACGATTTATAAATATTTTTACATGCTTATTCTCAATTGTACACCCATTCACTCATAACCTCTTAATTGTTCGTAAAAAATAATCTTTTCCAGACAAAAAGTATCAAAAGAAAACTGCAAAGTTGCGCCTTAATAACCAAAATATACCATACACAGAATTTGCCAGTCGGCCTGAATAACAATTAGCACACAACAATTGAGTACGCGAATAGTTTGCATAGTGTTTGATTTTCAATAACATACTTTCGCACCTGATATAGTAAGTATGTTCGCATGTTTATATTCTTTTGCAGCATGGGGCACTCATGGATCCCCACGTTAGTGTCAGTTTACACAAAGGACTTCAAATTGTTCTTTCAACAATTCTTGAACGAGACTTTCTTTGACCCGACCTTGACCTACATCGAGTCTGTGAACGGAGCTCCATCTGGGATGAAGGGACTTGCGTACGCGATGTCGGCCCTCGAGTCATCCGAAACAGATAGGTACATGGCTGTTCCTGTATGATTTTAAATGTCAGTAGATATGTGTGCAGTACAATATATAATATTTGCTGTTTTGCAACAACGCATAGCATATCTAAACTATATTGTATACATGTCCATATGTTACTGTAGGCTAAGATAACTAGACCCATATACGTTTTGTTTAAAATTATCGTTCCTTCATATAATCATTACATGTTAAGACATTTCATGTAAACAAAGAAACACTCTGCCATCTAAATAATAACTATTGAAATGAGACTAAGCAGCAGTCTGTATAGTACTACTGTTTTAATAGTCGTTTAATAGGGGAGAAATACTAATACTGCGAGAATGTCTTTACTGAACATCTTCATTTTAGAACCATCGAAGATGTCGCGCGCAACACGCTGTTTGTCAACCCCGTAGCCGATACTTCCTTCGATCTGGCATCCTTGAACATCCAGAGAGGTCGCGACCACGGACTCCCCTCCTACAACGAGTACCGGAAGTACTGTGGGCTGTCGGAAGTTACGTCATGGAGCACCTCAGCAGCGCTTGGAGGACTTGTTAATCATGACGCTGACGCAATTATAAAGCTCGAGGCGGCAGGATACAGGTACAGTACAATAATTATAGTCCCTGGTGATCTGAAATTCTCGAACATTGGTGTCGCGCATATTACAAAAGGCTACTATTGGAAGAAACCATACACACAGTATTAATTAACACGTATACATTCCACCTTTGCTATTTCATTTTTTTAGACCGGTGGAGTTGCGTCCTTTCCAAGTTATATAATTGTTTTGTCAATATGTGTAGGACATTTATATAAAAAATAAGCTTCTACTGTAATTTACTGTTATAAATACAATGTACATCAACGAGCATGTAAACAAGCGCACCTCGGTTTGTTGTCACATTGATGTTGACATATGGGGAGATTTTTTAAATATAAACAGTGGAATGTGGGGGCATTTTTGTTCTAATGATATTTATCCAGTTTTCCTATACGGCGATCTGTTCAGTTCTCCAAAAGACATAGACCTTTTCCCCGGGGCCCTGAGCGAGACGCCTGTCCCAGGTGGAGACCTTGGACCAACCATGGAGTGCATCATTGGAGACCAGTTCCACAGAGCAAAGTTCGGAGACAGATTCTTCTATCAGAATCGAGGGACAGGATTTAACGAAGGTATGCATATCTATGTTCGAAATGTATTAATAAGAGGCACTACAATTAAAAGATCGATGTAATCGTTAAAAGAGGAATTTGTTTAATCGACTATAACATTGAATTTTGTCCATGTTCATCCACGCTCATTGCCCTTATTTAACAATACATACATTAAAACTTTGTTTAAAAGCTATTTGGTACTTATTTATGTTTGGTCAAGCAAGATAACTATTATATCTTCATTCAATTGAAAGTACTTGTACCGATATATAGTATTATCTAACCGATCATTTAGATGTTTTAGCAAATATCTTTGAAATGGAAATATATATGCATATATAGGTGGTATAGTATTCGCGATTTCAAGAATAAGGCTAAAAAGAGTGGTGTTTCAATGCTAGTATACATAAATATTTTCTGGAATTCTAGCGCAACAGGCCGCCATTCAGAAGTACAGCCTGGCCTCCCTGCTTTGTAGAAACTACCAATTCGACAAGGTCCAGTTCCCGAACGTCTTCAGACTCGCGTAAGTTTGGCGTTACACATCGCCGTCCTATGGCGTTAAATTGCGTCTTCAATCGACGAAACACTTTGCCTTTGATAAAAATCTTGCTATTTAAGCCATCGTAAATTGTATAAAGTACAGCAGTTCAATTTAAATGTTAATTTGCTTTTATGGCAAAACAATTGACCTCTAAGAACGTCCACACGTTCGTTTTCAATAACGTTAATCATTCCCTTTGAATGGCGCAGCACAGTATCAATACAAGTCCTATGTTGACACAACCTCGTTTTCTCAACAGGGTACCAGTCAAAAAGCAATTACGCGTAATTGTACTCTGAATCGCCACCAAACTCCGTCTAATTCGTGTTTTGTTCGTATTTAAAAAAATCACTGACCCAATATGGGAACCAATGGTAGTTAACAAATAAATATAGGATTTTAAATGGTTGATTCTTGTTTTGGATAACGCAAATATATATATTTGTCATTCTTTAACACCAAATAAAACTCGCCGATACGCAACGTGCGTTATATTATAGGTCCACCTCTTGATTGTATTCTGTATACGCTGTCATCGCAATATAATCGAATTTCAGCGATCCACTTAAACGCTGCCATGACATCAAAGACCTCGATATTGGGCCCTTCCGTCCGTCGACCGGCGGCGGGGACGGCGGTAACGATGGACATGGTGACAGAGGCGGTGGACACGAGCACCATCCCCGACAAACCTTAAACGACATTATTGACGAGATCTTTGAACAACAAGAGTAGCGGCCGCGAAGGGGGTTTATTTCGTTAAAGAAAAATATACTATTAAAAAAAGAACACCCACACCCACAAGGTTTTTCTTTATTTGTTACTGATATTTTTAATAAAGTAAATGAAGTTTGTAACTAAACGTGTTAAGGAATCGATACGAGCTTAGCAAATCATATATATTAAAAGTATTTACGTGTAATCTTAAACCTCATTTTAGTGTAAGTAGTTGCACTTGTAATTACTGACGAAGTACATGTATACAATACTTCGTTCAATGACAACCAAACCAAATATCAATGAAACATACAAAACGCCTATTTTGTTTCTAATTTAAAGAGTATTCAATATAAGAAAGTAGGATTTTAGACATAGTTTTTAGAAACAATATACAATACGTAATTTTAATAAACGGTGTTTTGATGTATACATGCAGAAATACTATTTGACTGTTAGATATGTAAAGTATATAGAACAAAGTGAGTTACGCATGAAATAAATATTTTTGTATTCAATATAAATTTTTGTTTTAATGTAAGTTATTTTGTTCAGTTTTCGCGTTGCCCAAAATGTAAACTGATTCAACGGAATGCATTGAATACAACAATTGAGTCCCTAACAGATTTTGACTGAGTCCCGAGGGTTAGAACTCTTTATTAGAATAGTTTAGTTACGTGCTTCAGTAACTTTAAGGGGCATTTTCATGTTTTGGTAAATTGACAAAATAAAAAATATCGTTTCAAATTCGCAAATTTTCGTTGTACTTATGATATGTGTGAGGAAACAGTAATACTGAACATTTATCATGCTCTAAAATATCCATTATATGCATTTTTAACGTGATTAATTGATTCGACTTCACATATTCGGGGAATAGCCATACATCGTTAAAAACGTCAGTGTATTGGTACTGAGGTTTTGCATTATTACATTTTTTTCAATGTATTAATTACTATAATGCGTACCTGAAGGCATTTTATACATGCCATGTTGATATTATATCAACTGTCAGGACTTCGTTGTTCGTCCAACTTTATGTGACAATTTTTTCAATCTTTGATGGTTTTATTTCAATGATCACTTGCTTAGTTAGCTATTAATTCATGCCTGTTGGCGCTTCTACGCCAGCCCTTTTAAATCCATTCATTTGTTATGGTTTTCTTCTGTCTCACAAATGAACTTGGAGATTTTGAGAGCGAACATACAAATTCTCCACTTTTATGATATGTTTCGTTTTAAGAAAGTCTCTTCGAAGCAAATATCTGCACATTCTAATCTGGAACGACACTTTACGCACATACATTAAAGGGATCTTTTCACGCTTTGGTAAATTGACAAAATTGAAAAAAGTTGTTTCAGATTCGCAAATTTTCGTTTTAGTTATGATATTTGTGAGGAAACAGTAATACTGAACATTTACCATGGTCTAATATAGCCATTATATGCATCTTTTGACGATTTTAAAACCTAAAAATTATAAAGCGTTGCAACGCGAAACGATTGAATAATATGGAGAGTTCTGTTTTTGTCGTTAAATTTTGTGAAACTACGAAAATTGCTTATATAAGGTATAAAATACATCAAATACGTGTAATCGGCGGAATAGCTCAGTAGGCTAAAGCGTTTTTACTTCAGGACTCTGGCAGGACTCTAGGGGTCACTGGTTCGAAACCTGCTCCGAGCAATGTTCTTTTCCTTTTTTTAATTTTATTCTTGATTTTTTACTGGAGCTTTTACGATCCAATGTTTACATTTATCGATATAAAGCATTTAATGAATAAGTTTAAAAAAATGCCAAAATCTGTGAAAAGGCCCCTTTAAACCCCCTTTTCAAATAGCACAACTAAATTATAAATAAATTAAGTAAATTTAATAAATTTAAAGCTTAATACTACTACTACTCCTACTTGTCTTAATGCCGGGCTAAGCGTTTATTTGTCAGTCAGCGTTCTGCTGATATATGGCTGGCATGCATGTGCACCGACCCGGGATCGAACCCAGGACCTCTTGATTTTAACGCAAGCGCCTTATCCACTGAGCTCCGGAGGCACATCATATTAGCTACAATATGCTTCCGCACTAATTTCTTCTTTGCATACACATCTTATTTGCATACCTTTTACGAGAAGTCCAACTTTGATGGAGTGAGGATTTCAGTTTATTTTTTTTAAAGGGGCGCTTATGTGTAAATAACCGAATATTAAATTTGCGAACAATGGACTCTGGGTTTATGTGTGATAGTTCGTTATTTTATTTTATTGAGGTCCTTGTGCCGAATCGTCATTTTGTTAAACCACACGTGTATGTTTTTTCTCAGTATTTGTGTTGTACACGTGACATGTTTGACTGTTAAAACACTTTTAATTAAAAAATATCAATATTGCAAACAACGTGTGCATCATTAATGAGAAAGTTTTACAACAGTAATGCGCATGTCTCTAATATCAATTTATTTATCGGTAATCACCAATCGAAGTTGATACTATTCGACATCATTTGTAACACTTTTTAACGTAATACGATAACTGCTTACATAGCGTTTATGATTTATATGAATACCCCGAGTGATCTAATTATAGCTTTTATTGGAGCGAGCCCCAGATTCGAATCAAATTTCACATATTTCTTGGTCCAACCTTGCTGCATGCTGTTATACTTATGCAAGGCAATTTAAAACATAAATAGTCATATACACAAACCATTAAATGACATCTTAACAGGCATTTCTGTGAACTCTTCCCTTTCAAATAAACTAAAAATAACATTTCAAGTAATGAAAATCAGAGTACATTAAACATGATCTCACTCTTTTAAATTAGGCATCATAAAAGGTGCGATATTAATAATCAATACACATGTATAGTATCTAATAAATAATAGCACATTGTACAGTCCAAATCGAACGGAACAGTATGTTTTAAACAATACTTTGTTTTAGTCATTCCTAACCAGATCTTAGCAATATAATACAAAATCACATACTTCTTTTGACAAAATATGCCTCCCTTTAAGACTGAATTAATAAACAAGAGGGCCAAGATTGCCCTAGTTCGCTCACCTGAGACGAGTCGGTTCATTCAATCTTCACCAAACGTCAAACTTAACAAAGATATTGTCAAGACAAACATCCTAGTCAAGTGTCATCATTATTGAACCAAAACTCTGGCGTATGGAGTGTTTACGGGGTTTTTGTAAGATTTGAACTAGTGACCTATATTTCGACCCTGAATGAGAAACATCAAACTTTGCTTACCAAAATAAAAATTTTGACCAAGATTCATAAAATCTGAAACACATTTGTAACCTCTAGAGAGTTTACAAGGATTTTGTATAATATGATGAAAATTTTGACAATCTAAGGGCAATAATTATGACATGTATTAAGAAATTTTGCTCATTATTGAACTTGACTGAGATCTTGTTGCCATATAGCTTCTCAGCATCTTTAATGAAGGATGCCTAAGAAATGTGAATGCTCGAGTGTTTACAAACCAAATGTGGACGGACGGTGGACAAAGACCAATCCTAAAACCTCACCTGAGCAATAAAGTGAGCTAAAAACTGTTTTCATACTTGTCCGAAATATCAATAAAACCAATGTATTGACCAAGTTTCACGACGATTAGGCAAAGAATGTAACTCCTAGAGTGTTCACAATGTTTCTCTATAGTCATATAAGGAATTCTGCCCCAACCCCCCTGGCGGCCATGTTTTTTGACCGATCGGGACCATTTTCGAAATCATCTGAGATATAAATGAAAGTAATCTTTATACCAAGTTTCATGATGATTGTGCAAAAAATGTGACTTCCTGAGTGTTCACAAGCTTTTTTTCACTATATAAATATAAGAAAAATCCGACCTCTCCCTGGCAGCCAAGTTTTTCAACGGACCGGAACCATTTTCGAACTGAACTCACGTATCTAGGAAACAAGTGTTTTGACCACATTTCATGAAGATTGAACCGAAAATGTGACTTCTAGAGTGTTCAGATGTTTTCACTATATACATATAGTGAAAATTGCCCCGCCCCTTGGTGGCTATGTGTTTTCACGGATCTGGACTATTTTCAAACTCGAACGAGATAACAATAAAACCAATGTTTTGACCAAGTTTTATGATGAGTGGACACAAATTGTGACTTCTAGAGTATTTACAAGGTTTCTCTATAGCCAAATAAGGCAAACTGCCCCGCCCACTGGCGGCCATGTTTTTCAACGGACCGGAATCACTTTTGAACTTAACCTATTATTAAGACACACATTTTGACAAAGTTACATAAAGATTGGGCATGCAATGTGACTTCTACAGTGTTTACAAGGTTTTTCGTTTTTTTTTACCTAATGACCTTGTTTTTGACCCAGCATGACCCAGTTTCGAACTTGATCGAGGTATCATTGGGACAAATCTTCTGACCAAGTTTCATGAAGACCGCAAAGAAATGTTGCCTCTAGTGTGTTTACATCCAAATGTTGACGGACAGACTGACGACGGACGGACGAACGACGGACAAAAAACGATCCCAAAAAAGCTCGAGACATATGTCTCTTTTTTTGTCAGTTGAAAGTGCTGCCGAGAAAATGTTAACTATTAAAATTGTTACTACAACTATCAGAACTGCCATAACGATGAACAGTGAAGAATATAAAGTGGTTAAAATATACAATATAATAATCACATCAGTTATAATTCGCAAAAAATGCATGAGAATGGTGGAGGTGGCAAAATAAAAAAAATATATGTTTAAATTCAACATCATTCAACATCATTACATTATATAATACATCAATGTCGTTAGAAATAGATTCACTAAAAGGTATCAGTGTACATACATATAGGGATGGTATGAAATTTAATATCTTGTAGAAGAGCATCAGATTATGTTATGTCCTCCTATGTTTAAGGGTTTATTATATAGATTCGGCAATGATGATAAACGTGGTCACTCAACGACACAATCTGATTGCAACATTAGTTCGTTTTAGTCCTATATTGATAATACAAGTAAGTGCTACCGTAATTATTCCAAGTTTTCGGACACTAAAAAATACTTATTATCCGTGTCCGAAAATTTAGAGACACTCTAACAATTTGGCATTGACGATCGGATACGGTTATTAACTATGTATAGCGCTCATTTTATAATCGGCAATACTACGTGCTTGTAAAAAACTACGCCATACAGTATACATTTACAGCCCGCTGAGGCTAATCAGGGACGATACTTTCCGCCTATGCCGGATTTTTGTTAAGGAGAGATTTTCAGTAAACAAAACATTTCATACAATATGAAAGTGTCGACCCTAATTTGCCTGCGCGGACTTTACATGAGAACTGGTCAGGCCCGGTGTAAATGCACACATACTTCTTCCGGACTGTGATATTTTGTTTTACACATATACACATAATTACTTGTTGATACTGACTCAAGAAACAATGATAATCTATTAACAACGTGAACATGGACTTCGTATTAAAGTAGAAACTTTTAAATATTGCAAGAGTACTATCTCACGTCGCCAAAAACTGTTTCAATTATAAGTCACACGTTATATAGGCAATTTGATGTAATTACAAGTTTTACAGAATAACAATTGCTAGCGACGACATTGTTACACATCATATATATCGAAATATTATTGGAGAACTGTTGCCTGTGATTGCCTGTGTGAGGCTTTCCAAACATGCAAAACATTTTAGAAATCAATATACTTTTTAGAATGATATTCTTTCATTGAATAACTTGCTTTCGATCTGTTATTGATATTTCTGTATTCAACACAGTATTCAGTGTATCTAATTAAAGGTCTACAATTTTAAATGCATTTTGATACTACTTGTTGACTATGCAAAAAGACTCATTTGTGGGTAGGCGGTTTAATCTATACTAGTTTACGATGAAATGAGCAGCACATTCGAATACAAATGTTTTGTTGGATTGGTGTGCTCAAATCCGTACAATAGTCCGCATGTCTTCGTCACCCAAGTGAACTGTGAGGACAGACACCTTGGTTTCGGTTGACTCAGATAGATAGACTTGCAGTCGATGTTGCTCACAACATTAAAGACTGTACTAACAGGAGGATTTGACATATGTTTTAGCTATATACACTTATAATTGAAAATTATAACAGCGTTATCCGGACCGAACGCATGACTATAAAACACGTGCATGCAACCAAATCTTGTATTACAATGACTAGAATTGGATGGTCGACTATAACATAATTTATTTCAGCATTATCAGTAAGCATATTCTAACCAGGTGTTATAGGTTGGGGATATCCTTTTATCGCGAATTCCCAGAGTCTGAGGGGTTCATTTTGTGGTTCCGCCTGTATCCATAGATATCTGTAAGGACGCTTATAAAAATGACTCCAAGTGGCTGGGCTTGGTATAGATGGACCTATCATGCCCTCTACACTGTACGTCCAATGAGTCGGTCCCTTTTTTATTGTATATGATTTATCTTAAAGAGAAATGTGAGTTATACCAGTCAATTTAATTTATTACACGCAGTAATTCCAACAAAGTAACAAACCACTACTTAATTCCTGAATGCGAGTATCTTTATGCAAATTGTTACGTATTTCATTATCTTAAAAACACGTTATTTTACAACTGAATTGCTTTATCTTTGTAATAAAAATATATTTTGACAAGATACAAAATAATGGAGATGGTCTTGAAAGTGTTTATTTATTCTTGTTATTCATTTTTATTATTGTATGTTTTATCCTTACTGTCGTTAGGCTATCCGATCGTTATCCATTTTCAAACAGAGCATACTCAATGTTATGTTTCGAAAGTTGCTTATAACACCAAGCTTTCGGAAACACCGACATAAATCTAGGTAAAACATACAACGTTATTTAACCCAACGGTAAGGCTCTTTTTTATTATATTTTATTTATTGAATCGCTTCTATCGGTTGTATTAAGATTTCTGGTATTATGACCCTTTTTTGCATTGTTTTCTTGAACAATCCGTGATCAAATATATGTTGTATACATGGAAAATTCAAAAGTGGATATGGGTATACATGAAATTTTCAGTTGCAATTTTATTTATCGGTATTATATCACAACATTTTTTTAATTGAGATAGTGGTAACTTATCAATCAATTCAACTGATTCACCTGACTCATTCTACTGATTAAGTGTGAGATTAAACACATGATTTCATTTTAAAACAACAATTATATTAAGTGTCTGTTCATTTGCTAACAGGAGGTGAGATAAAGAATATTATTGTAATGTGGAGTCCCAAAGTCAGAAAATCGAGATCATGTTACCACGATACAAACTTCGTTAAAATGGCTTTAAAATGTCATATCGAGCTGAGTCAGAATACAGGTTTTCGATCTTTAATTGGCCGCGGTTTTTCCATTTTGCCGTGTTTGCCGTATTAACCACTGCGAAATATTAATTTGCGATGTTCATGCTGTAATGAGCTTACAACAAACTTATAATATAATCGTCTTAGTGTTGATTGATATCAATTAACATGGGTATCAGCCAGAAAACGACCGAATGTTTTCTTGTTTGCTTTTCCTAGTAGTGCCACTGGGAATCATTTTATAAGAGCAGCGGTATTTAAAAATACGTGTCATCGAAGAAAGACATTGGTGTTGAAATTGATAAATATATGTTATATATAAAACAAAAGAACCATGATGATTGGCAAAAGTATTTTCGGGCCCAATTACATACTATTTACAATTGCAGATTTTTACAATATTGACGACGTTTCGTTCTACCATCTACGCCGATTGTCGCAATATGTTATCAATTTGATACAAAATGTACAGAGTTTCGACCACTCCACTAAGGTTTAAACTACTCTGTAGATGACCACTCAACAATGTTTATACTATACACTACATTACAGATTCGGAAATTGTTTACATTATGTAGGAGAAGAAGTCTATGTAAACCATGAGACCTCCGAGGTATGGAACAACGGACAGGAAGGACAAATAAAGTGAACTGCGAACAGATGGCCAGAAATACAGCCGAACATAATTTCGAACATAAACACAGCACCGAAGTTAATTTATATGAAACAGTTAAATCATGTTTTACTAGATGTTAATGGGTGGTGCGGTGGTCGAGTGGTAACACTCTAGTCTACCAGAACAGAACAAATCTTTATTATGTTTCACAGGTCACATAATACAATGAACATGTATCGTGACAACAGGTGAGCATATATAAATTGTGTTTTTACACAGTTTCATGAAACATTAGGAAATCCGTCAGAGAAAAACTATAAGAAATTGGTGAGGGGGGAAGGTGATCTTTGGAGTTTTATCAGCTACTCGGCAGTTACAAGCGATTATAGAAGGATATCATTTAACAGTTAACGATAGTGAAGGTTATATAAAATATACAGGGAAAAACTAGACGTCCCACATTAGTGATAGTCTGGTGAAAATACTACAAGACTTTTTTGTTACAAAAAGGATTCAAAGGTTAGATTCAAAGTCAAGACGACTTTATGCTTAAAAAGAAAATTAAGATTAATAAACATACATTAAAATCAGTTATTTATCAGATATATTTCGTTATGGTCAGAAAAAAAAGAAAAAGAAAAATTGTAACACAAAATAATGACAGGACAACAACAGCAACAACAGCAACAAAAGTTCTCATTTATACATGCAACATAAATAAATAAAGAACTTACATAAAGGAACTACAAAAAGGAGATCCGTTGTTACACCATTTAAGATCTATGTATTAGAAGGCTATTACCTATCGATTATATTTAGTTGATGTCTAAAAACAAAAAAAATGACAAAAAGTGCAACATTTTTGACAAGGAAATATAATTTTCTTAGTTTGAGCGCAGCGAATTAGAGGAAAATTATTTTCCTATGCATAAGAAAGTCTCCTGTAGGGGTCGCTCAGAGTATTGTTTTGGCGGGCAAATATGCTCGTGGCTTTGCGATACGAACCAGAGAACACGTAAATTTTCTTAATATTTTATTGGATATAAAATATTGACAAGTTTTTCTCATGAAAATGATTATCTGCATGAATATATTTTTGTTGTTGTTTTAAACTATATGAGCGTTAATTCATGAATGAGTTATGAAATCTATATCAAAATGTGAATTGTTCACATTTGTTTATTGTCATATGTTATAAATGTGTCATCTGTTCGTACACATAGATACCAAAATACAAGCTGTATTTTCAATTTATATCGTTGTGTTTGTTGTTTATTTAGGAGACGTATAAGGTATAAGGAAATAAATACAGCTTACATCGATTCGGCAGTAAAACATAGAGAACGGTATACAGCCATCATGATAACACATTATTTATTGTCTACCCAGTAATGTATAAGCAAAGGTCTAATTTAAAGTTATTACATGAGGCTTGTGGTAGATTTACCAATAACTTTATTTACTGTAGAATTATATATTCATTTAAACCAGGCGTACACGACCATTCAAAAGGTCCCCGGTTCAATTCCCGGCCGGGGAACTGAAAATTTCAGAAATGCTAAAAGTGTTTCCCACCCAACTAGAGATGTACTGGTATGAAATCCAGGTAATTCTCGCGTGTATCGGTGCTATACACTGAGCACGTAAACAAACCAAGGGATCTTTTCGCAAAGAGCTAGGGTATCGCATCCGGATTCCTTGTATCCCAATACTGTCTCTTCTGATTGCTGTCTCTTCAGCAAGACCAAAGGACCCCATTGGAAATAAGTGCTTGCACTTTCATGGGTTATCCTTGATCGCAAGGTCAAAATAAATATAACTAAATACATACATACATACATACATACAAAAGTAAGTATTAAACAATGTGTGGTTAGTTTTAAATTTATCGTCTGCTTTTGAACTTGTCCTCCTATTAATGATGTGTGATTAAGATAAAGTGTGTTAAGGTTGTTTGTATCTTTATCAAAGAGTACCATATTTGATATTTCCCATTCGGTCTCTGTATAACGTGTTGTAAATATCTACTCTTGACACCGTGACTTCATTGACAAACTTAGCCTCTTAAATATGCACAGTTACTGGTAATTTTTATTAACCAATACTCACAGACGAAATAATAAACATCATTGTTGCATGTATCAAAATAGTGGTTTGTTTGAGAAACTCATTAAACACCTGACAACAGAAATATATGTGGCTATACTTGCATCTATCGAATAACCTTGCCAATACTTTTCTTTTGATCCGATAATATGTGCAGTGCCAGATAACCTGTTACACAAATGCATACTTGAAACGATACGACGGTAAATACAAATTATCATATCTCAAATCCACGTTAAAACTGTATTTATTGTTTTGTGACATTAGTTGAATTTAGATTTTATGATTAAGATAATATTATTTTTGCGTGTCAACCGTTAGGTATTGTATTTGGGATGTAGATTTTCTTCTTAACTATCATGCGAGTGTTAAATTAAATTAAGAATGTATTCGTTTATTGGCATCATCAGCCCCGATAGATGATTGGTTATACTTAGTGAAACAACTTACATACACATATTGTCATGCTTTAATGTTATAAAGAGGTTTTGAGTTTAACTATACTAAGTTGTTTTAAGATATACGTAAAACGTTCAGGAGGATGTATGAAGACGATTCAAAAGATGACACCAATTGTGATATACTTTCTGAAAATGATTCATACCCGGTATATGCAGATATTGTCAGTGGTAACATCATTTCCAAAACAGACTCAAACGAATATATACTTTACATTGCGAATCACTTGTTAAATGTATTCGAAGAAATATATATTATACAATATTATACAAAACATATTTAATTAGCTTCAGGGTTAAGTATGTTTCTGTCTCCGTATGAAAGTGATTAAGACAAAGGTATTATAGTGCATACCTACCAGTAGTAAAAATCGACGCTTCCTCAATGAGGAATAATCCTCTAAATCTGACTCCCATTCTGATGACGTAGATGCTGCCGTTGAACAAGTGGCTGTATCTCCATCTCCCGCAAGCTTTGACTCAAACCCGCGTGCTGTGTCCGTCTGGATCGCGGGCTTGTCAAGTGCCACATTTGAAACTGCGAACATAGACAACCGTTTGTACTATGCACGTAGGTTGATAAAATAATTCGCGGCTCCCGCGATTGATTATAAATCATAGTATATATGATACAACTGGTGTGTTATATGAAATTTAATACATATTATTTGAATACTAACATATTTACTTATTCCTGACAAATTTACACGGGAATGTCTATGTTCGCAGTTTCAAATGTGGCACTTGACAAGCCCGCGATCCAGACGGACACAGCACGCGGGTTTGAGTCAAAGCTTGCGGGGGATGGAGATACAGCCACTTGTTCAACGGCAGCATCTACGTCATCAGAATGGGAGTCAGATTTAGAGGATTATTACCCTATTTCAACCATATAAACAAGAAAGTAACTGGCGTTTATTTCATAGTAAGAATATAACTATGTCGACTTTACTCGCTGCGAAATTTCTTAGCGGCATGGCCTAATTCGGGCTCTACTATGAAAATGTGCGTGGAGTAAAGTCGAGATATAAAGCGAATTTTAATACGAAATAAACGCTTATCACATTTTGACTGATATGGCTGGAAAGTGAACGTCATTTGAAAAGACACAATAAATAAAGGATATAACACGGCGAAAAATAACTGTCTCGATATTGACGTCGCCATCTTGACTATCACGTATATATATATATATATATATATATATATATATATATATATATATATATATATATATATATATATATATATATATATATACATAATGAAAGAGGGTTGTATGTATGCTATATTTGTAAAGTTTTGTATGAAAAGCACACAACCATATAAACTTCATTAACAATTGTACCACTGTCTTCTCCTCGGAAGTGTTTTGCCTAATATCTTAAGAATTCCGATCATCGTTTTAACCTGTGTAATGCTTTGTGTATTATATAGGCAATTGCAAGAGACAGACTAACGATTCGTATTTAATCAAAGGTTTAACATTTATGCATGTCCCTCTTTAAGGTATTCTACAAAATGTTCTGACGCCTCGGAAGTTACAAGTTTGTTCAGTAAGTTATATCCCTCCGCGTTTTTTCCACACTCTTTTAAAACTATGGCAAGAAACCTCTCAAATGAGTTCTCCTGTTTTATGTGTCTATCATTGGTTCTATATTTTGGACATCGATAGCTCTCAGTAAACGTTAATATGACCGGTACGCTCCTCTGATTTGTAAGTTGGTAAATTTGCAAGATTTGTCACGCAAACGAATATCAGAAGTCTATTTTGGTCCGAGCAAACGTCTGGAATGTATGCATTTGAGTCATAGACATGTTGTACTCAAATGCCCCGCCGTCCCGGGGGAACTTAATTAATACAAAGATGTCACCCGTGTCATACACAATCAAAAGGTTTATAAATTGTGTATCTAAACTGTTTATGCAATGGTCGTTACATAATATGTTGTTAAAATGTTATGAGGGACAATTTTTTAACGTGCATAGAAAACTAAAAACTAAGCGTTAAGTAAGTAGACCAAATCGGGTCTTACAGTACGAAGTATAACAACGAAGGTCATTGATTCTTCGTACTGAGGCCGATATGTAGCGTGTGCATGCTTGTACGAATGCCGTAACCACGGCTTAATAACTTTACGTAACCCTTGGTTTTTAGTTTCCTATGCACTTTAAAAACTTGTCTCACATAACATTTTAACAGCATATTATGAAACGACCAACGTCACTGAGTTTACTCGTTCCCACAATTAAGTAACCTATTTCTACAATAGTACTACTCGTTGCCGTGACAAGTTGAGATCTAATATACTTATCGCTGCAGCCACAGCTACAGGAGTATTGATTACATAATGAAAACGTTGTAATTTGCATTGTTAATTAACAACTTAGTGTACTTCTGAAAATATAGTGAGCGGGCGTCTGAAAAGCTATACTCTAAGCAGGGACATGTGCGGGTTTACATGTTTACTGAATAATTACTGGACTTCTACTGGTCTCGTTTAAAACAAATGATCATGCTACGGCTCAAAAAGGTTGGTTAACTTTTTTCTCATTATAAAACCGCCCATATTCTTTTTTTACTTAAGGTAAATGTGTAGGCATATGTTTTACGTGAAATAAAAAGCCTAGTTTAGCGTCACGGCATGGAAATTTATGTGTCAACCAATGTGTGTCAAACAAGTATTTGTCATCTTTCTTTAAGCGATTTATCAAAAATGAAAAATTATACAAATTTCATGTATCATTAAAATGTATTGTAACTTCTTTCAAACGCGCCGATGTAAATGTGCATTTTATTAAACATCAAGTGTAAATGCATATTGTGCAAGGCACTTCTTGTGCATGTTTTCGTAAAAAGCAAACCGAAAAAAATGAGTGATAAATTAATGTTACTTTATCAGAATATAGAATATGCCCATGTTTTCGATTTGATAGCTTCCTTAGTCAGCACTGGGGACGGCAACGTCCTGTATGTATTTGCGAAAAATAGTAATGCAACCTTACACAGAACAATAAAAGCCTAAGAGATTTTTTAGTAAAGAGTTTATTTTTCGATCCGTCATATGTTCTTTAGTACTACATCGGATACCAAGTAAACACGAGACTTAACCCGTCTTTCAATATTTTTGTTAATCATTGCCATACATTGTCATTCTACTATGGTCGGCTTCAATGAGTTTACCAGTTATTATAATTTCTCGAATCGGCGAAGTTAGAGATTTACCAACGCCGACCGTATTAGTTGTGTTTGTTTTATACACTAAGAAACCAGAGGCAATATAGTGTCAGGTGATTTCATTTGTAATACTTTTCTTTTATGAGCACTCATTCAACACCTGAGCAAGGATGAACGTTTCCAGTCAGAGAATAAAATACAATATATATCAGTATTCATCAGCATCAGTAGTAGACCACTACAGTCAAAGAACATAAATATTATATGATGTATCCACAATTCAGATCTTACGGTGACATTGTCCTTTCATCTGTATCATGCCAGTGTTACACAAGTAATACAGAACATGTTCCTTTTTGCAGGCATAATTAACAATTCTGCACTAAGGTGTTTCATAGAAAGCAAATGCACATAAATTGTGTGCCATCTATGTGTATAAAAGTATTAAACATATCATATAATATAACCTGTAAACTGGTAGAGCGCAGATTTCGATGTACTATGAATTAAAAAAACTTCTGCCGGTGACGTTTGTTAATAAGCTAGCAGTAAATATCTCATAATATTTAATTCCCGTGTAAATTTGTCAGGAATAAGTAAATATGTTAGTATTCAAATAATATGTATTAAATTTCATATAACACACCAGTTGGATCATATATACTATGATTTATAATCAATCGCGGGAGCCACGAATTATTTTATAAACCTACGTGCATAGTACAAACGGTTGTCTATGTTCGCAGTTTCAAATGTGGCACTTGACAAGCCCGCGATCCAGACGGACACAGCACGCGGGTTTGAGTCAAAGCTTGCGGGGGATGGAGATACAGCCACTTGTTCAACGGCAGCATCTACGTCATCAGAATGGGAGTCAGATTTAGAGGATTATTCCTCATTGAGGAAGCGTCGATTTTTACTACTGGTAGGTATGCACTATAATACCTTTGTCTTAATCACTTTCATACGGAGACAGAAACATACTTAACCCTGCAGCTAATTAAATATGTTGTGTATAATATTGTATAAAGTATATTTCTTTGAATACATTTAACGCATTTAACAAGTGATTCGCAATGTAAAGTATATATTCGTTTAAGTCTGTTTTGTAATTGATGTTACCACTGACAATATCTGCATATACCGGGTATGAATCATTTTCAGAAAGTATATCACAATTGGTGTCATCTTTTGAATCGTCTTCATACATTCTCCTGAACGTTTTAAGTATATCTTAAAACAACTTAGTATTGTTCAACTCAAAACCTCGTTATAACATTAAAGCATGACAATATGTGTATGTATGTTGTTTCACTAAGTATAACCAATCATCTATCGGGGCTGATGATGCCAATAAAAGAATACATTCTTAATTTAATTTAACACTCGCATGATAGTTAAGAAGAAAATCCACATCCCAAATACAATACCTAACGGTTGACACGCAAATATAATATTATCTTAATCATTAAATCTAAATTCAAATAATGTCACAAAACAATAAATACAGTTTTAACGTCGATTTGAGATATGATAATTTGTAATTATCGTCGTATCGTTTCAAGTATGCATTTGTGTAACAGGTTATCTGGCACTGCACATATTATCGGATCAAAAGACGAAAAGTATTGGCAAGGTTATTCGATAGATGCAAGTATAGCCACATATATTTCTATTGTCAGGTGTTTAATGAGTTTCTCAAACAAACAACTATTTTGATACATGCAACACTGATGTTTATTATTTCGTCTGTGAGTATTGGTTAATAAAAATTACGAGTAAGTGTGCATATTTAAGAGGTTAAGTTTGTCAATGAAGTCACGGTGTCAAAAGTAGATATTTACAAGACTTTATACAGAGACAGAATGGGAAATATCAAATATGGCACTCTTTGATAAAGATACAAACAACCTTAACGCACTTTATCTTAATCACACATCATTAATAGAAGGACAAGTTCAAAAGCAGACGATAAATTTAAAACTAACCACACATTGTTTAATACTTACTTTTGTATGTATGTATGTATGTATGTATTTATTTTTATTAATTTTGACTTTGCGATCAAGGATAACCAATGAAAGTGCAAGCACTTATTTCCAATGGGGTCCTTTGGTCTTGCTGAAGAGACAGCAATCAGAAGAGACAGTATTGAGATACAAGGAATCCGGATGCGATACCCTAGCTCTTTGCGAAAAGATCCATTGGTTTGTTTACGTGCTCAGTGTATAGCACCGATACACGCGAGAATTAACTGGGTTTCATACCAGTACATCTCTAGTTGGGTGGGAAACACTTTTAGCATTTCTGAAATTTTCAGTTCCCCGGCCGGGAATTGAGCCGGGGACCTTTGGAATGGTCGTGTACGCCTGGTTTAAATGAATATATAATTCTACAGTAAAGAATGTTATTGGTAAATCTACAACATGCCTCATGTAATAACTTTAAATTAGACCTTTGCTTATACATTACTGGGTAGACAATAAATAATGTGTTATCATGATGGCTGTATACCGTTCTCTATGTTTTACTGCCGAATCGATGTAAGCTGTATTTATTTCCTTGTCAATAATGTTGCACTTTTTGTCAATTTTTTTGTTTTTAGACAACAATTAAATATAATCGATAGGTAATAGCCTTCTAATACATAGGTCTTAAATGGTGTAACAATAGATCTCCTTTTTGTAGTTCCTTTATGTAAGTTCTTTATTTATTTATGTTGCATGTCTAAATGAGAACTTTTGTTGCTGTTGTTGCTGTTGTTGCTGTTGTTGTCCTGTCATTATTTTGTGTTACAATTTTTATTTTTATTTTTTTCTGACCATTACGAACTATATCTGATAAATAACTGATTTTAATGTATGTTTATTAATCTTAATTATCTTTTTAAGCATAAAGTCGTCTTGTCTTTGAATCACAACTTTGAATCCTTTTTGTAACAAAAAAGTCTTGTAGTATTTTCACCAGACTATTACTAATGTGGGACGTCTAGTTTTTCCCTGTATATTTTATATAACCTTCACATTCGTTAACTGTAAAATGATATCCTTCTATAATCGCTTGTAACTGCCGAGTAGCTGATAAAACTCCAAAGACCACCTTCCCTCCTCACCAATTTCTTATAGTTTTTCTCTGACGGATTTCCTAATGTTTCATGAAACTGTGTAAAAACACAATTTATATATGTTCACCTGTTGTCACGATACATGTTCATTGTATTATGTGACCTGTGAAACATAATAAAGATTTGATCTGTTCTGGTACACTAGAGTGTTATCACTCAACCACCGCACCACCCATTAACATCTAGCAAACTTTGATTTAACTGTTTCATATTAATTAACTTCGGTGCTGTGTTTATGTTCAAAATTATGTTCGGCTGTGTTTCTGGCCATCTGTTCGCAGTTCACTTTATTTGTCCTTCCTGTCCGTTGTTCCATACCCCGGAGGTCTCATGGTTTACATAGAGTTCTGCTCCTACATAATGTAAACAATCTCCGAATCTGTAATGTAGTGTATAGTATAAACATTGTTGAGTGGTCATCTACAGAGTAGTTTAAACCTTAGTGGAGTGGTCAACACTCTGTACATTTTGTATCAAATTGATAACATATTGCGACAATCGGCGTCGATGGTAAAACGAAACGTCGTCACAATTGTAAAAATCTGCGATTGTAAATAGTATGTAATTGGGCCCGAAAATACTTTTGCCAATCATCATGGTTCTTTTGTTTTATATATAACATATATTTATTAATTTCAACACCAATGTATTTCTTCGATGACACGTATTTTTAAATACCGCTGCTCTAATAAAATGATTCCCAGTGGCACTACTAGGAAAAGCAAACAAGAAAACATTCGGTCGTTTGCTGGCTGATACCCATGTTTATTGAAATCAATCAACACTAAGACGATTATAGTATAAGTTTGTTGTAAGCTCATTACAGCATGAACATCGCAAATTAATATTTCGCAGTGGTAAATACGGCAAACACGGCAAAATGGAAAAACCGCGGCCAATTAAAGATCGAAAACCTGTATTCTGACTCAGCTCGATGTGACATTTTAAAGCCATTTTAACGAAGCTTGTATCGTGGTCACATGATCTTGATTTTCTGACTATGGGACTCCACATTACAATAATATTCTTTATCTCACCTCCTGTTTGCAAATGAACAGACAATTCATATAATTGCTGTTTTAAAATGAAATCATGTGTTAAATCTCACACTTAATCAGTAGAATGAGTCAGGTGAATCAGTTGAATTAATTGATAAGTTACCACTGTCTCAATTAAAAAAATTGTGTGATATAATATCGATAAATAAAATTGCAACTGAAAATTTCATGTATACCCATATCCGCTTTTGAATTTTCCATGTATACAACATATATTTGATGACGGATTGTTCAAGAAAACAATGCAAAAATAGGGTCATAATACCAGTAATCTTAATACAACCGATAGAAGCGATTCAATAAATAAAGTATAATAAAAAAGAACCTTACCGTTAGGTTAAATAACGCGTTGTATGTTTTACCTAGATTTATGTCGGTGTTTCCGAAAGCATGGTGTTATAAGCAACTTTCGAAACATAACATTGAGTATGCTCTGTTTCAAAATGGATAACGACCGGATAGCCTAACGACAGTAAGGACAAAACATACATTAATAAAAATGAATAACAAGAATAAATTCGGGTGAGGCCGGCGATAAAACACTTTCAAGCCCATCTCCATTATTTGGTATCTTGTCAAACATATATTTTCATTACAAAGATAAAGCAATTCAGTTGTAAAATAACGTGTTTTTAAGATAATGAAATACGTAACAATTTGCATAAAAAGACTCGCATTCAGGAATTAAGTAGTGGTTTGTTACTTTGTTGGAATGACTGCGTGTAATAAATTTAATTGACTGGTAAAACTCACATTTCTGTTTAAGATAAATCCTATACAATAAAAATGGGACCGACTCATTGGACGTACAGTGTAGAGGGCAGGATAGGTCCATCTATACCAAGCCCAGCCACTTGGAGTCCTTTTTATAAGGGTCCTTACAGATATCTATGGATACAGGCGGAACCACAAAATAAACCCCTCAAACTCTTGGAATTCGAGATTAAAGGATATCCCCAACCAATAACATAATAGATATAATATGCTAACGGATAATGCTGAAATAAATTATGTTATAGTCAACCATCCAATTCTACCCATTGTAATACAAGAGTTGAATGCATGCACGTGTTTTATAGTCGTGCGTTCGGTCCGGATAACGCTGTTATAATTTTCATTTATAAGTGTATATAAGGAAAACATATGTCGAATCCTCCTGTTAGTACAGTCTTTAATGTTGTGAACAAGATCGAGTACACGTCCATCTGTCTGAGGCAAACGAAACCAAGGTGTCTGTCCTCACAGTTCAGTCAGGTGACGAAGACATGCGGACTATTCTACGGATTTGAGCACACTTATCCAACAAAACATTTGTATTCGAATGTGCTGCTCATTTCATCGTAAACTAGTATTGATTAAACCGCCTACCCACCAATGAGTCTTTTTGCATAGTCAACAAGTAGTATCAAAATGCATTTAAAATTTATAACGTTTAATTAGATACACTGATCAAATCGCTGTGTTGAATACAGAAATATCAATAACAGATCGAAAGCAAGTCTTTCAATGAAAGAATATCATTCTAAAAAGTTAATTGATTTATAAAATGTTTTGCATGTTTGGAAAGCCTCACACAGGCAATCACAGGCAACAGTTCTCCAATAATATTTCGATATATATGATGTGTAACAATGTCGTCGCTAGCAATTGTTATTCTGTGAAACTTGTAATTACACCAAATTGTCAATATAACGTGTGACTTATTATTGAAACAGTTTGTTGGCGACGTGAGATAGTACTCCTGCAATATTTGAAAGTTTCTACTTTAATACGAAGTCCATGTTCACGTTTTTAATAGATTTTTCATTGTTTCTTGAGTCAGTATCAACAAGTAATTATGTGTATATGTGTAAAACAAAATATCACAGTGCGGAAGAAATATGTGTGCATTTACACCGGGCCTGACCAGTTCTCATGTAGAGTCAACTGTGGCTAATTAGGGTCCACAGTTTCATATTGTATGGAATGTTTTGTTTACTGAAAATCTCTCCTTAGCAAAAAGCCGGCCTAGGCGGAAAGTATCGTCCCTGATAAGCCTCAGCGGGCTGTAAATTTATACTGTATGGCGTCGTTTTTTACAAGCACGTAGTATTGCCGTTTATACAATGAGCGCTATACATAATTCATAACCGTATCCGATCGTCAATGCCAAATTTTTAGAGTGTCTCTAAATTTTCGGACACGGATAATAAGTATTTGTTAGTGTCCGAAAACTTGGTATAATTACGGTAGCACTTACTTGTACTATCAATATAGGACTAAAACGAACTAATGTCGCAATCAGATTGTGTCGTTGAGTGACCACGTTTATCATCATTGCCGAATCTATATAATAAACCCTTAAACATAGGAGGACATAACATAATCTGATGCTCTTCTACAAGATATTAAATTTCATACCATCCCTATATGTATGTACACTGATACCTTTTAGTGAATCTATTTCTTACGACATTGATCTATTATATAATGTAATGATATTTAATTTAAACATATAAATTTTTTTATTTTGCCACCTCCACCATTCTAATGCATTTTTTGCGAATTATAACTGATGTGATTATTATATTGTATATTTTAACCACTTTATATTCTTCACTGTTCATCGTTATGGCAGTTCTGATGGTTGTAGTAACAATTTTAATAGTTAACATTTTATCGGCAGCACTTTCAACTGACAGAAAAGAGACATATGTCTCGAGCTTTTTGGGGATCGTTTTTTGTCCGTCGTCAGTCTGTCCGTCCACATTTGGATGTAAACACACTAGAGGCAACATTTCTTTGCGGTCTTCATGAAACTTGATCAGAAGATTTGTCCCAATGATACCTCGATCAAGTTCGAAACTGGGTCATGCTGGGTCAAAAACTAGGTCATTAGGTAAAAAAAAACACGAAAAACCTTGTAAACACTATAGAAGTCACATTGCATGCCCAATCTTTATGTAACTTTGTCAAAATGTGTGTCTTAATGATACGTTGGTTAAGTTCAAAAGTGGTTCCGGTCCGTGATCAGTTATTAATTAAAACAATTAGCTTTGAATTATTGGCAATAAATGTCGTAATAAATGTAATAGGCACAAATGCAGTACTTAATTACACTAATTTACACAAAAAATCACCACTATGCAAGATATTCTTAAAACAAAAATATATACATTGATCCGTAAAATAACTTCTCCTCCCACAAGCGAAAACAAATGCGTTACATACTAGTTGTCGCCCTCCAGGGCGACGCCAATTACTATACGTGCATGTTAATTTCTTTTTTTACTTTCACTGTCATTTGTTCTGAACCTTTTTTCAGTTCGAGTACAATCTATATTCAGATTTAGACCATTCTATTTGTTCTAGAAATAACAACATTATGTATTGTGCCATGCCATCAGGCTTTCAGGATGTACAATGAGCCTTATTTCATCATGACCAGGATGGAGCAATTACGCGAAGTTCCATTATGGTTTTTGCATTTTTCAATGACGTTTTTCAATTTGTATTACTTTGCATGTCAAGAAAAAAACTAAATAAACATAAAGTTGAATTCACTACAGTGTGATTTACGAACAAAAACAATAATTATGCAATCGTTTGAATGTATCATAACATGTTCCACATATCAAAATACTATTTCTATTTAATCAAAGCATATTACCTTTGCTGTCGCAACATAACGTTCTCAATAAGTTGAACTTCTGTATAACTAAGAAGAAATACAATAAATGTATCAGCCTTATGATGATTAAAACCAACCAAATTTGCATAGGCTATTTTTAGTTTTTCCTACATATCTACATACATTTAAACATCACAGTATATATAAATATAAATATATATTATATATATATATATGTATCATCGTCATCAAACGTTACTAGATTTTACATATATATTATGTATATATATGTTATTGTTTTATACATACTTTTATACATTTATATATGTGTATATATATATATATATATATATATTAATTTTAAATTTATTTTCCGAGACCCTACTTTTGTTTTACTACGGTAGGACACACACTTTTTTATAGGGCAATTATTGTTTTTATTTAAGGAGTATGCGTTTATAATAATTGAGTAGGAAACCATTTAAGAATCTTATCTTAATATATGTTTCGCTTTAATAAAGAAGGTCGTTAATCGTGGCCATCTAAACTCGTTCCTGCAATATTTGATGTAAGGCATGGATAAGTGTGTATACTACATATGATCCGCCTCGAGCGACTGTTAAAGTTATCCTCAACACGCCTATTTGGAAAAAAAAAGACAATTGCATTTTTTTAATCATGTAAAAAATATAAAAACACATTTAATCCTAGCTCAAAATTAATGTTCAATGTAGTTAAGTACGAATGTAAGTACAATTGACTTTTAAGAATAAATATTCATACTTATTTTTGGTAGGAAAAAATGTAAACACATCACTTCATTAAAAACAAATGAAACTATTTAGAAAAAAACTTAAGTTCCGCTATTAGGACGATTTGGGATGATTACATTCATATCTAACTAGCATTTGCATTCGATTTCCAAGTTTGATTTTTAAAAGAGTGCCGCTCACGCTATTCTTCAAAAACTGCTGATATTTGGTAAACACGCATTATCTTCAGTATTATGCCAATCGCACAGTGCATTATTATTAGCGGTTATACCAAATAAATAATAGTCAGTAAAGGTAAATGTGTTGGTGTCATAGTTATCGATTAGCTATGACACGCGCACGTCATAGATATCGCATTTACACGTCATAGAAATCGCGTGCGCACGTCAAAGCTATCCTGTTCGCACTGTATAGCTAGCGCGTACGAACGTAATAGCAATCACGTGCGCACGTCATAGATATGGTGTGCGTACGTCATAGCAATTGCATGTACACGTAATAGATATAGCGTGAGGACGTCATAGCTTTCGACTGCATACTTAATTGCTATCGCTTGAACAAGTCATATAGCCCGATACATAAAATATGTCATATGTCACATTTAAGCAACAGTAGATACCGGGTGTGCAATTTCGTTGTGATTTTTGTAAACCGTTTACCGCATTTTCTAAACCGTAGCTATATTCACACAAAAAGAAACAGGTGTTTCGAAAAATCATATCGATCCTATCAATGGTATCGACTTGATGGGAGTACAATAACATTGTTAATACAATATTAATAGCCAAAGTCATAAGAGCCGCATGATGAGAAAATGAGTCCTATGTCATCTACGCCCAGCGTAGAGTAGCTCCAGCCGATCCGGCACATCCGCACGGTATGGTGAGGAGCTACCACGTCCGCTCATGAGACCAGAAAGCAGTGCGTGACTTACAAGCGGTCAGCGTAGCTCCTGACTAAACTGCACAAGCTAGAATAGAAGTACGCTGGCCGTATATAACATAAAACAGATGTTCAAATGACGCGGGTCATTGCAGCTTAATAATGTGTTTGTTTAAACAAAGTGAAAATGATGTATACACAAGTATTTTACATATGATAACTGCCAAGCTGTTGTACTTGTTCAATATTATTACTACTACAGCTACTACTACTATTACTACTACTACTACTACTACTACTACTACTACTACTACTACTACTACTACTACTACTACTACTACTACTACTACTACTACTACTACTACTACTACTACTACTACTACTACTACTACTACTACTACTACTACTACTACTACTACTACTACTACTACTACTACTACTACTACTACTAGAGCTACTACTACTACTACTACTACTGCTACTACTACTACTACTACTACTACTACTACTACTACTACTACTACTACTACTACTACTACTACTACTACTACTACTACTACTACTACTACTACTACTACTCCTACTACTAGAGCTTCTACTACTACTCGTTCCGCCACTACTAATATGGAAGGGAATATCCGCCAGTGCATGCGTGCTGCTAAATTACAATTTCATTGTGCTTTGTTTTATTTGTTTTAAAATAACTACGTCTTCCTTGCGTGTTTTTGTTTTTTTGTATCAGTTAGTGTTTCATTACTTGCATACTTCGTTTTAATGTTTACTCGATGTATGCAAATCATGTATTCTTGCGAGTAAATGATAAATTAATCATTTCTGTTAAAAAGTTCATGTGCCTATCTTCTTGTTGCTGAACTATCATCATTTTAATACTGATAATAAGTTATGCGTGAACATGCATATTTATTGTAAGTCCAAGGCAGCAGCTCACATGAAGTAAGCCGAATGCCGACTGCATTAAGAAGAACGCATTAGTAATACTGAATTCATATAAGAGAAGGGGAACCAAAGTTTTCTATTAATTTTCGGTAGTTATCGGTAGTGTTCGTAAAAATGTTAATTTTATGCACGGTGTTGTTACATATATACCCTTACAAATTTCTCCATCTGTTATAAATATAGGTTACACACCACTTACATAATGATATTTCCAAATGTACACAAAACAGGTGAAGTCTACACTGCGTATTAGCAACCTGCTGTGGTGATCCCAATCTTATCAGCTCAATACATAGGCACTGGCTACTGCCTTAAAACCCGTTGAATACAATAATACGAACTAATTAACTTTTAAATACGTTTTATTACCAATTATTATACAGTTGTACGCGTTCTATGCAAAATAATACAGGTAAAATCATTAGATACATTTAAATAAAAAAAATAAGCACGTTTTCACATATAAATAAGATACATTAAAGACACCTTTACAGAAATGAAAAGGTAGCGGCTAACTAGCCGCTAGGCAGCCGAAATGGGTATCCTGGAGGTAGCGTAAGTCAGCCAGTGGCGGCTAGGTTGCGGCTGAATATCCAAAACCTATAAACGGTACTGGCTACCAGAGCCGCAAGCGGCTACTATAGACAAAAGGTAGCCAGAAACAGAACACGGTGAACTATTTCCATTAATTTGACAAATTTTCAGCCGCTAGCGGAAACTGTAGCCAAAAAAGTAGCCGAAAACAAAACTTTGGTACAATAACCTGTATTAAATGAACAAACTGTCAGCCGCTAGCGGAAACTGCAGACGGACGAACGAACGAACGAACGGAAGAAGGGACGAACGAACGGACGGACGAAAGAAGAGACAACGAACGGACGCACGTATGAACGAAGGCATTATGAACTCCACGTCACAATGCAGTCAAGAAACCCGGTCGGCAGAAACGTCCGACTGCTAAACGAACAACCAAAAACAAGTTTAAATAGTGTTCAAGACGAACGAATTGACGGACGGACGAACGAATTGACGGACGGACGGACTAAATAAGGGACGAACGGGCGCACGGACAAACGAAGGAACGACCGAAGGGACGAAACTTTACGCCTAAACTGGATGTTCGCTTCCTTTAAAGGAACAGTGCCATAAAAGCGGAAAATGTTGCGCCGGACTAGTTTGTGCAGTCCTAAACCCAGACTAGCCGGCGCATTCCGCATAGGCGTATAGGGGCCGAATCATTTCGGGATTTTGCTTAGACAATACTTACTTTAAAGCGGGTATATACGATTTTGTCAAATATTTATGAATTTATATAAAATGTGTAAAAAACTAATTATATATATATTTCAATATAAATTAAAATAAAAGTTAAGAAGAACATGTGTCGAAAAATGCGAAATAAGCCAGATATTTAATTCTCAAATTGAAAACGGCTGTACAGCCGAATTCGCCAGCATGTATATCATACATGTACAAAGTGAATCTAAACTTAGTTTAACGGTTTATTTGAATTTCTGCAACGATATCTATTCATACGACACACGAACACTAACTCCAATCCTAATACAAAGACGAATGCTTCGGTTATTGTAGGAAAATTTGTTCGTCACAATCGGCTCGGGCCGCTAATTTTTCTTTGCTGCATTTTATGAAATTCGGCTTTAATGTATAGTTTTTCTTGTCTATTTTGTGTAATTGTAACATATTTTATCAATATATTACAAATAAACACACATAAAAAATCGTATATACCCGCTTTAAAGGAAAAATACCATAAAGGCGGAATGTGTTGTGCCGGATTAGCCTATGCGCACTTCAGAGCATAGTCTCTGATGACACTTTCATAAAGGCGGAATGTGTTGTGCCGGATTATCCTATGCGCACTTCAGAGCATAGTCTCTGATGGCACTTTAAGAACTTGAATTCGGCCCAGTTTTTCCAGAATAAGGCTCACTTTAACGCTTGTGAGAAATGGGGCGTGTCGATAGATTTTCCTAGCGTTTAATATACAAAGTATAGATACAATCAAATAACGAGTTTCGTTGTTGTTTTTTCGGTTTCAAAAATCTTTCCTGGAAAACCGTTAATATTTTAAATGCGGTCAAGTAGCATGATTTTGAAACCGCATCCGAAAAAAATATTTTCGCAAATAAATTCTAGGCGTTTAACCTGCCAATACAATATTAAACTAACAAAATAGAGTTGAACCAAAGATAAACCAGTTATAGTTGATATTAACATGTGTATTTAGTATCTCTTTATTGGCCATATAACCCATTCAGCTTGACACTCATGTATAGGCTTATTATTGACTATACATGTAATGCCTGCTGTAACCACTTTTGGTAATAGTTTTAATACACTGGGCCATATGAATGACAAGTTGCCTTTTAAATTTTTAAGTAATTATTGGAATTTATGTTTATTACTTTAATAATATATATGATATTATTGTGCATTACAAATGTAATTAATGCGTGTATTAAGTATCGTTTAAAGTACCTATCGAATTTCATTTAGGTTATTATTCTAATCGAAAATATAGTCTCGGCGGAAAAGGTCGTCCCTAATTAGCCGGTGCGGACTGCACATGCTAATCTAGGACGACACTCTACGCACAAGCATTAAGCCACGTTTTCCCAGACTGAAGCTCATATACAAATACGAATGTTGCGTGTGATGGGAAAGATATGGGCAGAACGCCATAAACAAGGACGCTGGTGTGACGGGAAGGCGAAAAACAGCATTTTTACCGAAAAAGTAATTGGCGTCCTTACTACGACAATCAGACATTTCCAGAAACACAATCTTAGGTCGCCGTTAGGACGCCAGTCCGGTGTGACGGGGCTAACGTAGTAACAAAGTAATACAAAACAACCAACGTCTCAAGTCATTTGTATCACAAAGTCATGTCGAGCCTCGAGGTTCGGTGTAATTTATTTATTAGCGAATAGGTCTTTAAAACTACTTAATTAGTACATCGGTATATCTGAGTTTGGGGGTGGGTAGTTAAAGTGTAAATAGCAGACATGTAACATGAATACACAATTAGAGGTAGTTAGTGAACGAGAACAAAACTTATCCGGAACAAATATTACTAAAGATCGACGACAAGAAACTATTAAGTGTCATTATTACACAAAGAAATCGCCATCAATCCTTTATTTGCGTCCTCATCCCGCAGTCAGAAAAATGATATTAGAGGGTGAGGCATCGTCTTTTTTTTCGACGAAAAATGCCTAATGTTTCCTTATCATTTTTTTAAAACATGTTCGAGATTCTCAACAAAACAGTCGATATGCGTCATGAAAGTAAAAACATCAACATTAAATTGCTAATGGTAATTCGTGTCGCCGCATTTGGCATGTTGCAGACGTTTTTACCCGCTCACCGCGTTTTAGTAAATGAGGCTATTGGAAGACGGTATTTCGACATAATGAATATTCATTGTATTTAAATGAGGCATTTTTACGGAGGATTCCAGAGATAGTCGATATATCACGATTGATACCGGAGATTTTGATTCTGATGTTTAGAGTGATCTCCCGGCAATAGTAATTTACGCTGCAATTTGCGCTGGAATTATGGTTTTGAATACTGTTTCTCTTTTTCGCAACGTGAACTAATTATAATGGCGGTGTATGCAAAACCGAAAACTAATCCTAAATCAGGGTCGCACTAGCAATCGACTTAAGAAGAAATATAGATCCACACAGATATTAACAGCTTGTTAAATTCAGTAGCAACAGCCAAATGCACATAGTAAAACAAAGAACGCCGTTAGAATAAGCATTCAGACAAAGTCCAAAAGGTTGACTGCAGTTGTCAATAACACACACGCAGAAAAGATATAAATGAAGTAAATATAAACTTATCAATATGACACAAGTATATGAAGTGCTTGTACAGCTAATGTAACTAGGCGAAATACAACTACCATGTTACAGAATGCAGATGACAGTTGTTAAAATAAGAATGTCATTTAACATCATGCATGCACTGGCGGTCATTCTCTTCCATATACTACCGCTACTAGTACCATTAGTAATAACTTTACTACTACCGCTACTAAAACCGCTTCTTCACTCCTACCGTTGATACCGCTGCTGCCGCTGCTTTCGCGGCTTCCGCTGCTGTCGCTGATTAAAATAATAATGATAGTTGATAAAACGTTATCATTTACAGCGTCATTAAAACATTAACTTTATTATTCAAAATGTTTTGTCAAAACTTAAAAATATAGTAAAATCATTTTTGAATTGTTTTTTATAAAGCCGCAATGTCGAAACGTTAATAAAAGAAGTATAATCAGATAAATAATACTATCAATACTAACATAACTAATAATACTAATTATTATTATAATAATATTAATTAAAATAGAAATGATAATAAGAGAAAAACAATAATAATACGTATAATAATTATTTTCGCGTTTATAAACTTTATATCCGACTTAAGAATTAAAAAAAAATCACATTGGAGTTTGCCAAATTTCGGTTTCGCAAAGTTTTTCCGATGGCCGTTTAATATATTATCCCATTGTTTAAATAAGGCTCTTAATAAGTTTTTTGTTGTTGTTTGTTTGCGAACAACTAAGGTTAATAGCACGTTTTCAAGCCAGTTTTCTTAGGTACGATAAACCTGATAACTGCCGCATCAGATACACTCTTTATAATTTGAATTGCTTGTGTTAATATAAAACTTGCGATTAATTTGGAAACATGAATTGCGTCTAAGATAATGAAATTGCAAACAACTTCAGCGCTTTGATTTTTCTATGGACTATATAGGCCTCAAAAGTGTTTACTCTACTTTTCCTAAACTGCTAAGCCGATTTTGCTCAAACTTCTATAGTTGAATGACCTTAATGTTAATATAATCATATAGAAAAGATATGCAATGACCTGTTTTGACAGAATTATGGCTTTTTTTGTTATTTTGATGGGCCCACAGAGTTGGTGGCATTTAGCAATTCATTTGTCCATCCAACTGTCCGTCCGTAAGTTCGTCCTTATGAACCTCTAGTGTTTTTTTCTCAACATTTTGGGAATGTGGCCGGATCCCTTTGGATTGGGAACATTTGCAGCGTTTTGACTAAAATTAGGAAACTAGTGTTGTTGTTATTTTGCTAAAAAAATCTTCAAAATTGAGAATAGGTGTGTTTTCAGTATTATTTTTATTAATGTTGAACTTATATGGTTGGGAGATGAACAAAATATTGAGATCTAAAAAAATCAATTATTTTTTGTGTGTGAAATCTTCCGTTGGGAATTTTTAGATCAAAATATACTTTTTTCCATCGGGAATGGGGCCAATTACCAGACCCGATTTTGAATGAACAAAAACCTGACGTCTGTCTCGAAGCTATTCAGTGTATTCATGTGTTATAACTACTGGGTGGATCGCTCTCAAACTTTAACAGTTGGATGGCTTTAACATGTAGATGATCGAACAGATTTTTACTGACACACTTTTTGGCAGAAGTATGGTCCTTTTCATCCCCCGCCAAGGCAGAGGGATATAGAATTTGCGTTTTCCGTCAGTCCGCCAGTCTGTTTGTCCATCCATCTGTCACAAAATTTGTTAGGACTATATCTCAGAAACTATATAAGATATCAACATGGAACTTCATGGGTGTGTAGATATCAATGCGGAGAATTGCCATGCACAATAACCATAACTCTAACTTTCTTTAATAAAAGTTATTGCCCTTTGCTCGTGTTTGTATCATGGAACATTTCAGCGCTATATCGTAGATACCATGTAATACTTCAACTGCAATATCAATATTAAGTAGAAGTGCCATGACTAAGAACCATTACCCTTCACTTTATTAAATAAGAGGTATTGTCCTTTGTTGTTTTGTACAATTCAACTGTTCATGGTTATATCTTAGATACGGTAATTCATGTATGTATAGAAATCTATGGAAAGAAGTGACATGAACAATAACAATGAGCCTGCATTTTCTTAACTAATAATTATTGCCTTTTGCTGATTTTGTATGATGTAACTTTTCAAGGCTATATCTCAGATACAATACAATATTTGAACATGAAACTTCATGGGTGTAAAGATATCAATGAGGAGAATTCATAAAAAAATTACCCTACACTTAATTATTTTGTATGAGTATACCTTTATATTAAAGGATTTGCACCCATCCAAAACACAATTTATTTTGCGGGGGATATGAATTCAACGAATGTGCTGGTTCTTTTTTAACTCCCCAGAGCGCAAAATGCGGTGAGCTATGGTAGTAGCTGGCCCAATATCGTGTCGTCTGTTGTCACTTGTAAAAGGTCAGTTGTAAATTACCTTTAAAGGGCTACTCCTCCAAACTGCTTAGCGTATTTTCTTAAAAAAAGCACAGATTTAATAGTTGTTATGTAACATTATCAGTGGTTCTTTATAGTATTTTGTTCCAATCTAACCCAGCGACCACTTTAACTACCTGCTTTGAACAGCGCGCTGTCTCTGTCAGAACGATATAAGACGAGAAGCTGATGACGACATTCTGTGCTTACTGAAGGAAGACAGTGGGCACTTGAAAGGCAGAGAAATCTCTGAGATTTAACAACTTCCCTTCTGAGCTGATTAAGCACTGAAGAGAAGTCTAATGTGTAAATGATTTTAAAGAACGGCATTGAGATGTGTAAAGTGTTGCGAAAATTATGGACTTTGTCTGTTGTTTTTCCACTAAAGAATATATTATCTCAAAATGTGTTTTATTATTTCCCCTTTTACTATTGTGTGAATCTTTTGCTAGCTTGCATAGTTTAATTACATCAATGATCGTAAAGAACGGAATTTTGACAGCCACCAACTTGTGCTGAGTTATGGCTCTTTGTGTTTTTTGCCATTTGTAGAATATAATAGTCGGTCTGTTTGTGTCCAAACATGTGCCGTAGGGGCATCAGTGCCTGTGACGCATTTCTAGTATCTTTTGAAGAATATATATTAATTTAAACAATTTTGTTTTTAAACTCAATTTTTCTTTAAATGCTTGGAAATTTTTTCTCAACAACATAAGAAAGATCATATTTAAGTGATCAAAACAGAGGCATTTTTTTGTGCAATCCAATATTGCAAAATTATGTTTGTTTGTAATTTTTCATGTGTTGAGATATATATTTGGTTCATAAAATTATGACACTTTGTAGCATTTTGCTCAAGTATTAAGTATATTAAGAAGATTGTTTGGTTATAATTTTAGTTTACCCCAATTACCATTCTTAATTGGGGCTATATAGGAGTCTTTTTGTCGGTCGGTCTGTCGGTCGGTCGGTCTTTCGGTCCCGAAAATTTCATCCGATCTTCACCAAACTTGGTCAGATGTTGTATCTTAATGATGTCTAGGACAAGTTTGAATATGGGTCATGCCGGGTCAAAAACTAGGTCACGGGGTCAATTAGTGCGTTTAAACCGAAAGCTTGTCCAAACCATATCTTTGTCATTTATCGTTAGATTTTTAAATGACTTGGTACATTTGTTCACTATCATGGAACGGTGTTTCATGCGAAAAAAGTTACGTCGATATCTCCAAGGTCCAGGTCACACTTGGAGTTCAAAGGTCAAAATACCCATATATGAGCTTGTCCGGACTATAACTATGTCGTTCGTTGTGAGATTTTAGAATGATTGGATGTATTTGTTCACCATCATTGGACGGTTGGTCATGCAAAAGAATTACGTGGATATCTGCAACGTCAATGTGACACTTTGAGTTTGAAGGTCATAAATGGCCATAAATGACCTTGTCCGGGCCATAACTATGTCATTCATTGTGAGATTTAAAAATTACTCGGAACATTTGTTCACAACAATTGGACGGTGTGTCATGCGAAAGAATTACGTCGATATATCAAAGGTAAAGGTCACACAAGGAGTTCAAAAGTCAATAATGGCCATACATGAGCTTGTCCGTGCAATTACAATATAATTCATTGTGAGATTTAAAATTACTCTGTGTATTTATTGTGTTAACAGTCATTGGACTGCGTGTCATGCGAAAGAATTCAAGAGTTCAAAGGTCGAAATGGCCATAAATGATAATGGCATATTACTTCTTAAAAATCGCTATAAATCAGCTTCTCTTGTTTTGTGAAGAAAACATGCAAACTATTCTGTGTCGATGCAGCACGTGGCGGTATACGTCAGGTCTGTGACAAAGCTCTAGTTAGATTAAATTTGACTGTGTCCATGGGGGATAAGTGTCTTTGACATATCTAGTTCTGTATGATATGGGCTGAAAGCAGCAAATACATATTAAGAGTATTGTATAATCACTTAAATGGATTCGTTTTGTTAATTAACTTTTTGTTTTCTAATTTTTATTTTCCACGTTTTTTTTCTTTTTTGTGTAGGACTTTTTAATTTCGTTTGCAGATTTCAGTAGTTTGAAGACCCTCTTTTATTTTACAACATTTATGTTTGAAATTGTTCAATCTATAAAACAAACTTTTATTTGGAATTTTTGTATGGCATCTTCCAAAAAGCACTTTTGATATTTAAACATGTAGGGTATGGTACATTATTCTTTAGTGGTTCAATACAGAGTCGAGAATGCACACTTCAACCACTAGTTAATAACAATCAGTGTTCTCCGTAACAAGGAAAATTTTAAGCTGGCTAATGTATTCATAATGACAAATTTTAAACTGAAACTGAAAGACATACTCAACTTAACAATGCTTTCATTGAGACTACTTAATTGGAAAAGTATTTAAGTATTACCCATCATTGGGTAAAGAGGATTGTTTTTAGACGATTCAATTCGTACTCATATTATCCAATATTAAAGAAGCACCACGTGATGCTTTGCAAATTATTTGTAATTGAAGGACATGTTTATTTAAACATAGAATACATCAATGTGCTATGTTTTCTCCTAGACCATATATGATAGTATATTTCTTGCATATCACTGCATATACAATCGTTATCATTTATTTCAAATGTTTTCTGACCTCAATACAAGCAATAATTTCCTTTTTGCCTTATAAAAATGACTTGAGCAAACGTTTTATTTCAAATTGTAGTATTAAGTGAATTTTAACAAGTTTACAATTCCACTGCAATTTACATCATCATTTTAAACTTTGCTTTAATTAATTATCAATGTACCTCCACCCACGACCTATTTTCCGAAGACAAAGTATGACATTAAATGGTGTTTTGCGATAAATCATGTGGTTGTACTGCAATAAATCATGGAGTTATTCTGCAATCAAAACGTATAAATGTTGTAGGGCTTTCTTTCCTGCTTTGAGTGTGGCCTTGGTCAGCCGTCTCACAATGTTGATGCAAGCATTTTACAAATCGAATATATCTACAAAAACAGACTTTCTAAACTGTTTGAAATAGACTTACTAAGCTCAACAGTGTCAAAAAAAGAAAATTAAACATTCAAAAGTACGATGTGTGTCGCTGCTTTTTATTTGTATTTCTTATTTTGCAATTTTTGTTTTCTACTCATGTAATGTGTTATGCTTATTTAAATGGATAATAACTGTCCGTCTATGGCAGAGTGATATAGTTTTGGCATCGTCCGTCCGTAAGTCTATCAGTCCGCCTACCAGTCCGTCCATCCCTCTGTCACAAACGTTTTAGGTCCATATCTCACACTTTATAACTTTTCAACATAAAACTTTATTGGTGTGTAGAAATCAATGAGAAGAAGGTGGAGGATATCAATTCAACGTAGTTGCTTGTTGTTAAAGAATTAAAAGTATGAAAATGGTGAAATCATTGTTGTAACGTATGCTCGGCTTATAAACCACACCATTGCATTAGACCATAAGTAAATTGTTAGTAAAACGTGAGATCCTTTGTTAAAAAAGTCAGTCTAGATTCACTTTAAAGCAATCACAGTAAGATTGCAGCATGCACTTATACAACGGAAATAGCTTGAATCAGAAAGATCATGTGTCGAAAGTGAAAACACTTGATTAATGTAGTGCTTACCGAGAGCGAGACAAGTGCAGCAATCTTGAGTTGATTTTTGTATTCTTATCCGTTTATATATGTAAATATTGTTTAAAATTTGATAATTTCTTTGCAAATTGATTTAATTGCATTTTGATGAAATTTCAATTTCAAATTTGAATAATCATATTGATTAATAATAATTAATTTAAATATGTAGGATTTGTAGGGAATCATATACCCTTGTGACATGGCAAGTTTTAAACTTGGAAAAAATTTACGGCTTACATTTTTCAAACGAGAACTAAAAGTCTATGTATAACACATGTCTATAGCAAAATAACAAACGACACATTGACACATATTTAAATGTTTGACAAAGGTATTGACTATGGTTCATTGACGATACAGCGAACATATCAGAATTTTGTTGATCAGATGATTTATGAATTTTTTTTGGAAGCAAACAGTGTCAAGCCAAAGAAAATATGATAATATTTTACTATACTTATGAATAAAAACCATAATTTAAATTTTCTACAAGTATGTGGCTATTGTTTGTTAAATTTTAAGGAGTTTGAGACTAAATGTTACCACAATTTCGAAATGTGTAGGACTTTTTTCTTCTAATTGAGCGTCTCACTTTTACTTCACAATAATACGAAAGAGAGTTCTGTGTTGTGATGATAATTCAAGAAATTCCAAGATGTTCAATTCAGCCTGGTTTAATGCGCGATAAAGAGACATTTTACAAACTTATCATTTCCACATTTGGCGCAGTAAAACCAATTTAGTACAGGGGTTCTGAAATATGCTGTCCGAGTTGTCCGAGTCGTCAATTTCCCCTTCCGGACAAGCAGTTTTTGAAAGCTGACTTGTCCGGGGAAAAGTAAATTTCCGTGGTAATTTTTTTTCGAGAACGAAACTACTCTATTTTCCAAAAATAAAAAAACGAAAGTTTATATAAATAGCTTATGATTAATCTGCGGACTGGCACACTTTTTAAACTGGAGGTAGGTTATTTTCCGATAATAATTATTTAATGTAGAAAACCAGTCCACGAGTATATATGGCAACAGCCAATCACGCATGAGAAAACAATTTTAATAGAGAAACCAGCACACATGTGTATAGCAACAGCCAATCACGCATTAGATAACACTTTTCGTACATTGCAAATGGCCGCATAAATGTTCTAACGACCTGCATTCGATTTTTATATAATACAATCACTTCAACGTCATGCCATGACGCTAATCAGACCAATGATAAAATCAGTTCGGCGTCGGAAAAGAAGAGAAAAGCCAAGTATGAATATGATAAACATACGACGCCAAGCGGAACGGAGAATTTGCTGAGTCTTGGCTAATTGATTTTCCTTGGCTTGAAAACGTTGCCGATGTGTGTAAATGTAAACTTTATAAAGAGTTTCCTTTATTAGCGAATACTTATATACTTATAATTAACGGAGATTATTTTATTTCAAGTGAATTGTCTAGTCATGTTGAGATTATTAAATATCCGAGATGGTATCATGTGTGACTTAAACGTGATCTTATTATATGCACATCTTGCTTGTATTTTTTGTTCATGTGAATTTCTAGTTAACTATGTTTATAATTTAAAATAGAAGTTTACAAAAGTGTATGCTTGTATTATTTGCTTAATTAGTAATGACCTTTTCCTTTATCTATCTTAAAAGTACGGACAAGTACTTCTTTGGTACGGACAAGTGAATTTGTGGGTCCAACTTGTCCGTGGACAAGTAGACTCTTTAAATATTTCAGAACCCCTGTAGTAGTATAATTAAAATAAATAAGTTACCTAACGTGTTTTTGTATTGTTAACTTTGTATCCATTTTGAATGATTAGCTTAATATTTTTATTGAATGTAATTATCTCAAATACTCGTAATAGCAAAAGTTATTATTGTTTTGTTGTGTTGTCGTCATTTATGTATTGTTTTGTTGAAAAAGACATATTATAACAAATCATGTTAGATTCAAAACAATATATAGCTGAGTGTTGTTTGTTTAGGTAATAACCAACGGATTTTAATTATAATGCATGTTATTTATTCATATGCATCGGAACTCCAAACCTGTCGTTATTACCTCACTAAGACAATTATTACATGTAATTCGCTTTTATGATTTTTAAGCATTTAAAATTAACTCATGTCATTTTTTTGTATTGATGAATCAATTAACAAAACATGCAAAGCTTAATACTTTGATGCCATCCAATTCGGGGCCTACAAGGATTTCATTACAGTTCATTACACCGACAGCGAAGTAGATCACAGTTACAGTATAGATGTAGTAAAGCAAACTCCGATTTCCGGATAAAGCAAAAATACAACATAGCCCAAGCTAATTAATGCACATAATTTCCACTTTAGAAGTAAACATGTTTATCTTGACACTATTTTGGTCATGGAAACATTTTTGTCAAGTGATTTCAAAAACTTGGTCGATAGGTTGAAGATCGCGCAAAAATTGTTACAACTAAAGAAGCTACCCTATGACTCAATGTTGATGAAATTCGGTCAGAATTTGTATCATCACAATATCACAACATAGATCAAATCTAAATAAAATGTATTCAAACCAAAGGTTTCCATGTAAAATCCTAGAACAAGCTTATGAACACTATACATGCTTTATTTGTATTTAACTAAGTTAAATGAAACATAGCCTGACATGTTAAGGGTCGCATGGTTTATAAAGATTTTATAAATATCAACATAGTATTCAACTTCAGCGCATTCAAAAAGCAAAGCCAATAGGTTTCATATATTTTATTTTGACTAACATGCATGTTAATTATGATCCTGGAGTCACGTGCTTTGAAACACTTCGAAAGACAAAACACTACGTTTACTTGTTATATTCGTAAATGTCTTGTCACTTAGATTTGTTATTGTGTCCTTCTTTGGTAAATGCAAAGTGATTCTCTACAACAGCTGTTCAAATTTGAATGCAGTGATAAAAGCTGGTCATAAAACGAGGTTCACATGGTTTATTTAACAAAATGACTGTTAAATCTTCTGTGCTTGAGTATTTGCCTTGCATCTTGTATTTTGATCCTCTACAAAGAGTTATATGCTAATGTGGTTATTGACCTGTTTTCAATCAGCTTCAAATCTCCTTTTCAACCACTGGTCAGATTCAAACAAACCTTCTCAAAAAGTATCAATGGTTGATCCTTTATCAAATTTGTGCAAATGTTCCAATAATTGCATGTATTGGTCATCCGTACGGTGGGATAGAGGTGACATTCACTCCTTTATTTTTATCACTTCTCTTGTTTTAAATTGCAATCCTCTTATTTTCTATCTCGTTCCCACGACATATTTACTTGAGGGGACGACTTACTAACTCGAGGGAACGAGTTAGCTAGGTCGTGGGAACGACTTACTTAGTCAAATAAACGAGATAGAAAAAAAGAGGAGATCACAACTAAATAACAGAGGCGTGCAATCAAAAGCAAAGCGGTGCAGTAAATAAAGGAGGGGTGCATTAAACAAAAGAAGAGAGCATTTTCGTGACTAACTCAAGGGAACGACTTAATAACTCGTGGGAACGAGTAAGGTATGTAGTGGGTGACTTACTAAATAAAGGGAACGATCGAGACAGAAAAAAGAGGAGTTCCCAACTTAATAAAAGATGATTGCAATGAAAAAAGAGCGGTGCAGTCAATTGTTTAATGCACTCCTCCTTTATTGAATGCATTGCTCTTTTTCCATTGCACTCTTTTTTCACATAACTTATTTGTGCACTACTCATTTTTTTATCTCGTTCTCTCGACTTAGTAAGTCATTTCCACGATATAGCTTCCATCGAGTTAGTATGTCTTAGAAACAAGAAAGTAAAAAGAGGATTGCATTTGGTAAAAAAGAGGATTAAATGTCATCTCTATGCCACCGTACATCAGAGATCTAGATATTATTTTGTTTTAAATTAAACCTCAATCAAGTGTCTTAATTTCATGTCACTTGAAATAAAAGAGTAAGCGTTTCGAAAACAAAGACAGTCAATGCAGCGTGTCTGCCTAAATTGTCGAAACGATGCGTATCCTTGAAGATTTATGAATTCTACGCCGAATTATAGTGTGCAATCGATAATTGGCAATTCAATCAAGCGGAATACGCCATATTTCCGATCAGGGTAGGCGATGTTTTTACATTGGGAAGAGATGCAAATTGTTTTTGTGTTTTCAATTTATATTCAATTAACCGGATTATTTGATTATCCGATATTCAATTAAGTGGAATCTACTGCTCTATGATTTTACAGAAAAAAACATTTAGTGGATTTAAGTGTAACTACATACACAACTGTATTAGGGTGTTGTAAGTTAATTATCAAGATAAAATATTATTATGTATTCGCTAAGTGCAGTTCGTTGTCTGTCTGTTATAAAATCAAGACTGAAATTTTGCGCAGCAGTTTTATTTTGTGGCTATAGGAAAACAATTTGACGACTCTAGCAGTCACATTTGTTTATAGTAACACACTTGTCCTGAAATATGTTTAACACATTAACACAAATTGTGTGATGTTATTATTTCCTGGCATGATTATTGGTATGTTTTTTAAGAAACATGGCTTCCAGGTGATGGGGCAGTTTTCTTTAAAAGTGTTTTTTGTAAATCCTCCCGAAAAGCACCTGCTCTTAATGCTTTATTCCCATGCAGCCTAAGATGAGCGCCTGAGAACCTTAAGCGCCCTTGTGTTTTTTCTTGCATAGCTTCAAGGCCAGTCAGGCCTTTGCCTGGATCATAGTTTCATTTTTTGTTTAACAGCACTTACCATTGCGAATCTTAATTCATGACAATTGTTTAGTTACTACTTCTTAATTGTTTTACGAATGTGAACAAAATAATCTCGTGTGCGCACATTACATCCTATCAACGTTTGTTGTTCTGCCACAAGTATTTAAAATAAAACTCTACAATAACAACATCTTAAATAAAATAAGTAACACTCTGGTCACAGTGCACATGATATATGTCTTGTTTTTCACATTAAATTATACAATTGAAATTGTATCCACAATTGTGTATTTTATCTAATACTAGTGACCAATTACGGACTGTACAATACTGATCTATACATCGTATCTTAAAGCCACACACCTTGAAATGAAAAACATGGTATAGTAAATTTAAGTATAAATAAGAAACATATTTTATCTATGCCAATAAGAATATATCTGGTGGTAACAAGGTAGAAATCCGTCTCTTTTGCGCTTTAAAACTTAACAATAATCGCGTTTGTCGAAATGGACGTATACGTCTAGAAATCCTACTTTCGGTTTTAAAAGCGGTACTGTTTGAAAAAAAAAAGAATCACTTGCTAACCAGGCTAAAGATTTAATTTTATATATCTCAATTAGAATATATCTGGTGGTTACAAGGAAGAAATCTTTTTTTACGCTTAAAACTTAAAAATAATCGCGTTTGTCGAAATGTACGTATACGTATAGAAATCCTACTTTCGGTTTTAAAATTAAAAATTCATTACTTGCTAACAAGGCTCTAGATTTAAAAACAATTTTGCACACGTTCAAATTGCATCTATATGTATTGATTCAACTGTACTTTATTTCAAGGTGTGTGGCTTTAACAGCTGTTTCGTGTGCAAGTATGCTGTCTCATCATCTTTTTTAAAAGTACTGCTTCACTACCAACACCCTACAAGCCAACATGGAAATTTGTATAATATTTGCTCAATATAAATACTTATGTATCTTTATCATGACATGGTAGTGATGGGGAAAGATTTGTGCTAAATTACATTCTACATGTTTTTTTTCTATGAAGTGAGTCAAGAGGCACTCATTTAGAGAACGGATGCTATCTTAATTAGCTGCTATTCCCACCAATCCACTGTCTAAGTAGTCGAATTCAACAAGGATGTGTGTTGACTCTTTTGTTTTAGTGTAGCTGTCTTATCCAGAGGTTTTGCCCTAGATTTCTTACCATCATTTTATGCAACGAGAAAATTAATGGCAGATATAATTGCGCACATGTGTATGTTTCTTGCATGTTTATGTTGTTTTTTTCATCTGCCTTCCATGTCAACATTAGTAGATTTCACGCAAATATGTGACAATATCTGCAAGGCGCAGGATGTTTAGTCAATAATTAGAATTATGGATATTTGCGTAGCTATGAATATTTAAAGTGTTTAAGTAATTGCAATATGGATCACAAAGGAAGTAGATAGACGCAGATATATATTTGATTTGGAGTGCTGGCTACTCGGAACATGTAACTGGCTTCTCAAATTTGTATGGAGAACACTTTGCCCCATCAGCATTCAATTATTGATGTCCGGGACAGCAATTAACAAATAACTTAAAAGGGAACCAGACTAAACTAGATAAAACATTGGCACAAAGGAGAAGGAGAAGTCTCCACGATAAATTAACATGCAAGATTGAGGTTATTTTCACTGATGTAAATATTGGGTGGTATTTCACTGATGTAAATATGGGGTGGTATTCACTGATGTGAATATAGGGTGGTATTTCACTGATGTAAACATGGGTTGGTATGTCACTGATGTAAAAACGGGGTCGTATTCCACTGGTGTAAATAGGGGTTTATATTTCACTGATGTTATATGGGATGGTATTCCACTGATGTAAATACGGGGTGGTATTTCAATGATGTAAATATGGGATGGCATTTCACTAATGTAAATATTGGGTGGTATTTCACTGATGTAAATATTGGGGAGGTAAATATAGGGTATTTCACTGATGCAAATACGGGATGATATTTCACTGATGTAAATATGGGGTTGTATTTCACTGATGTAATTATGGGGTGGTATTTAACTGATATAATATGGGTTGGTATTTCACATATGTAAATATGGGGCGGTATGTCACTGATGTAAATAAGGGGTGATATTTCACTGATGTGGTATTTCACTAGTATAAATATGGGGCTGTATGTTACTGATGTAATTAAGAGGTCGTATTTTACTGATGTAAATATGGGATGGCATTTCACTGAGCATTTCAATTATCTTCAAATCCAGATCTATAAGTTGAACCTTAAACACAAGTATATGGTAACACTTTTATTATCAGTTATAAACTATTTGTAAGCTTGAAATTAACAACATTTATTTCAAATATTAAGCAAATAAGATGCGATACTTGCCAATCCAAAGAGACCCGGCCCCATTCCGAAAATGGTGAAAACACACTGGGTATATTTAGAATAAATATCTTGTCGGTTTTAATTGTATTGACAATTGTCTCATTTAAATACATTTCTTGTAAAAAAATTTTTTTTCAATAACACGACATGTACTACTAAACATATAATTTTTTTTTTTTTATTCAATATCATACATACAATGTAAACATGTATATGAGCATACAACACAGTGATTGTACAAAGCAATAAAGTTCAGACATGTTATACAAGATATGCTAATATATATATATTTTTTTTAGAGAGAAAAGAAAAGAACAACAGAGAAATAGTTATGAACAATGATGAGTTGTATAAAGTCTGAAGAAAGCATACTGGACTTGTGTGTTTTGTTGTATATTCACAATGATCTTGTCCGATTGAGAAAAAAAAAAATAAACAAAACTATTTTAGAGGGATAAACTAACATTAGAGTGAAATGTATATTAGTGGACAAAACATTATGAGAATTTAATCCGATTCCATTTTTGTTCAAAGATTTGTAATGTGTCATTACTGAGGGCTATTTCTTTCTCAATCTGGATTTTTAGTTTAAGACTATGGACAAAACAATTAAAATTTGGTACTTGTTTTTTGTACTTCATGTTTAAGATAAAATATTTCATCAATATAACCATAAAATTCACAATATTATTACAGTCTATTGATTTCAATGAGTTAATTCCGAAACTTACATCTAAGAAAGATAGTTTAATGTTTAGTTGATGTTGTTCAAGAAAAGATATTAATTGATTCCAAATAGGCTGGATGTGTTTGCACTCCCAAAAAAGATGTTCTATAGTTTCAATGTTTTCACTGCAGAAGTCACACAGATTTGAGTTAGATAATTTGCATTTATATAGATATTTATTTGTAGCTATAATTCTATGGATGTATTTATATTGAAAATTTCTCAGTGTGCTTTCAATTGTTGCTTTATATGGCATGGTAAATATGTGTTTCCAATTTAGTTCATTTTCTCCAAAAAGGACTTGCCATTTATTTTTGATTTTGGAGTTTTCTGTAGGGTTTTTAATTTGTAGTGTGTAAAATATTTTATTTGTTTTGTTTTTTCTTCCAAGTATGTTTTCTACAAATGTTGTTTGAGTACATGGTGTATTATTTGTATTGATTTCGGATTTAATATGTATGGGTATGCTTTTGATTAGTGTGTAGTACTTCAGAAAATTATTTGAAGGTATTCCGTATATGTAGCATATATTATCAAAAGAGTAGAAATCCTTAATTCTGTAGTCATATAATTGGTCGACATATTTAATGCTTCGTTCAAACCAGTCTTTATAGAAAAACGTCTTATTGTTTGACGTTATGTCTTTATTATTCCATATTATTGTTTTACTGCTGGTTTGGGTTTGTAAATTATGAGTGACATCACTCCACGCTGATAGAACATCAGACAGAAATATGTTTTCGTTTGCAATTTCATGTAAGATAGTATTGCTGATGTTACATTGAAAGAGTAAGGAGTCACCATATTTTTTTAGGATTTTCTGGTAGAATAATTTCCATTTACTCGTATTGGTACTATCTAGGTATCTTTTAACCCAGCTGCATTTGATTGCATTCAAGAATGAGTCAATGTTCGTTAATTGGATACCTCCATTTTCTACAGATTGAATTAGCTGAGTTCTTTTTATTTTATCAGGCTTACCGTCCCATATGAAATTAAATATTGCTGATTTTATATCGTTAATAACATCAATTGGTGGATTTGGGAGAACTGTAAATACATATATTAACTTAGGAAGTGCAAACGTTTTCAATACTGTGTTTTTTCCAATAAGTGTAAGTTTACGATGATGCCATGATTTTAAGCAGTTTTTAAAATTCTGTAATTTAGGTAGTATGTTTTTTAGAACTGTATCCTTTTCATTATTTGTGAAAGTAATTCCTAACGTTGTGGCTTCATCGGATGTCCAATTAAATTTCATTTCTTTATTATATTGAACATTACTTTGTTTTAATTTACCTACTCGTAGCACAGTACATTTACTTTTGTTTAGTTTAAGACCCGATGTCATTCCGTAAAGGGTTAGCGACTCTATAAGGTTATGGAAAGAATCGTAATAGTCATTTACAAAATAAGTTGCATCGTCAGCAAATAGGGATTGTTTGATTTCTTCGTCAGGTTCTAGTGATATGCCTTTTATGTGTTTATTTGATTGGATGTGATGTGATAGATACTCGATGCAAATAATAAATAGGGATGATGAGAGTGGACATCCTTGTCGAACCCCTCGTTCGATGTTAAAACTGTTTGAAAAGAAGCCATTGTTAATGATTATACTGTTAATATCGGTATAGAATAGTTTGACCCATTGAATGAGACTTTCACCAAAGTTCATATTTTCTAAGCAAGAGAACATAAATGAATGATCAAGCGAATCGAATGCCTTTTCAAAGTCTGCAAAGAATATTAGACCAGGATTATTTGAATTGTTGAAATAGTTTATGCATTCTTGGATAAGACGAACGTTTTCACCAATGTAACGTCCTTTTATGAAACCAGATTGAGATTTTGAAATGATTGATGGTAATATTTTTTTTATTCTGTTTGCTATACTTTTAGTTGCAATTTTATAATCATTGTTAAGTAAACTTATCGGGCGCCAGTTTGATAATGATTCTAAGTTTTTTCCAGGTTTTGGAATAAGTGATATAATACCTTGTTTTTGTAGCGTAGTTAAGTTTTCGTTGTTAAATGAATAGTTAAGTGAATTAATTAGATGTGTTTTTATATCATTCCAGAATATTTTATAAAATTCGATTGTGATGCCATCAGATCCTGGGCTTTTGTTATTTTGCATTTCTTTTAGGGCTAATCCACATTCATATTCATTAAGCAATCCGTCGCACAGTTGTTTTTCCTCCTGGTTTAAAGCGTGATGTGTATTTTTAAAAAGGGTGTTATTTTCAACATTTTTTCTTTTATAGAGGGTTTCGAAAAATATACGTTGTTCTTCTAGTATTTGAGTTCTGTTTGTTATATCTTTGCCGTTGACTACTAATTTGTGTACAGTTTTTTGTTCACTTCTACGTTTTTCAATGTTTGCGAAATATTTTGTATTTTTTTCATTGTGTTCAACATGCTGTGCACGCGCTCTTAGTATTATTCCATTGAGATGTGTATGATAGATTCCATCTAATATTTGTTTTTTTAATGTTATTTCATTTTCAATGTCGGTGGTATCATTTGTGTTTGTTTGATGCAATTGTTTTTCAAGTGTTTCAATGGTTTTGATGGTGTCAGTTTCAAGTTTGTGTGTTTCTTTTTGTTTAAATGATGTGTATCTAATTGTTGTGTTACGTATATTTCCTTTAATTACTTCCCATAAGGTGTTTGGGTTTGCATCTTTATTATTTTGAACTGTATTTAATATTTCCTGTTTTATTTGTGTTTGATATTGTGTATCTAATAAAATGCTGTTGTTAATTTTAAAGTATCCTGGGCCTCTTTCAGGTTGCATATTGTGGAGTTTAAGTTCAACTAGAGAGTGGTCAGTCATAAATCCTGGTTTTATGTTACATGTGTCAATAATGTTGCAAAGAGATTCAGATATTAAAAAATAGTCTAATCTACAAAATATTGTTGGTTTTGTGTTTGAGTGCCAGGTGAATTTGCTTTCGTTTGGGTATACTGTACGCCAGATATCTATCATATTGTAGGTTACAATTATGTTATTTAAAATGTTTCTATTTTTAGTATGAGTATAAAGGTTTCCATTCTTTTTATCCATTAATGGGTTCAGGACAGTATTGAAATCACCACCGATTATAATATTTTTATCTTGGTTATTAATTATAAAGGATTGTAATGTTTCGTAAAATGTGGAATCGTCTATGTTAGGGCCGTAGACGTTGATTAGTGTTATTTGTGTTTCGTGTATTTTGATATCTATACTTGCTTGTCTACCAATTATTATTTCCTTAAAGTTATCGACTGTGATCCCAATATTATTTTTTATCAGAAAGGCCACGCCTTGTTTATTAGAATGTTGACCACTAAGATAGATGTCTCCGTCCCATTCATCTTTTAAGGTTTGTGTTAAAGTATGTGTCAAGTGACTTTCTTGTAATAGGATTATACTATATTTTTTTTCGTCTAACCATTTGAAGATTTTTATGCGTTTTTCTTTATTATTTAGCCCTTTTACATTTAAAGTACATATCTTAATCATTTAAAGAAGTGGAGGGTGAGTAAATGATAATTTGTGTATGCTTGTCCAGTTGGTCCCTATTTTAAAAAATGCCCAGTTGGTTTCTAGTATAAGACATAAGATATCATTACATACAAACGAAAAAAGAAAACAAAAAATATGGATACAAACAGCTGAATAGTCCATAAAAAAAAGAAAACAGAAATAATCACAAAAGTGATAAGAAAACAACAATAAACGATTTGTCTCCAAAAGAGACATACATAAGCGCACTTCCGTACACTGGAAATGCACAAAATAGTTGAAATAGTGATCTGAGTATAAAATTATATATATAACATCGTAGATTGTATGGTAACTTATAATAATAATAATATACCAATACAAAAACGACTCAATTGTGTGTGGAGGGTGGTTCGGTGCGTGTGGGTGTGTGTGTGTTTGTGTGTGTGTGCGCGCGTGTGTTATGCGCCTGTGTTGTGCATGCTCGTGGAAAGGAGTGTGCGCGCCGGTTCAGTTTATGTGTGTGAATGCGCGCGTGTGTGTGTGCGCGTGTGTGTGTGTTTGTGTATGGTTTTTGTGTGCGCGGCCGCGTGTGTGTGCGTGCACGTATTCGTGTGTGCGTGCTCGTGTGTGTGTGTGTGTGTGTGTGTGTGTGTGTGTGTGTGTGTGTGTGTGTGTGTGTGTGTGTGTGTGTGTGTGTGTGTGTGTGTGTGTGAGTGTGTGTGTGTGTGTGTGTGTGTGTGTGTGTGTGTGTGTGTGTGTGTGGTGTGTGTGTGTGTGTGTGTGTGTGTGTGTGTGTGTGTGTGTGTGTGTGTGTGTGTGTGTGTGTGTGTGTGTGTGTGTGTGTGTGTGTGTGTGTGTGTGTGTGTGCGCGCACGAGCGCTCGCGTATGTGTATGTGTGCGTGTGCTGGTTGTGTAAAACGCGTGTGTGCGGGTGCGCGTGTGTATGTGTGTGTTTGTCTGCGGTTGAGTGCGCGCGTATGTTCGTGTGATTGTAAGCGTGTATGTGAGTGTATGTGTGTATACATGCATGTGTTCTGTCTTATTATTTTGCACTGTGTGTACCTGTATCTCGTAAAAAAAACGTTGTAATAATTGATAAGCTTAGGTTACAATAATGACTATAACATGACTATTACAATGACAAAATATGTATTCTTATACAAACATGTTATGCTATTATTTGTCTAGAGGTTCACGACAGTTAAAAAGAACCTATGCATCTACTGTATTTGAAAATCATCTATTGATTATATATGTATATCTTCATTTATTGTTAAACACAATTAATGCAATCAGTACACGTTTTAATAAACTGTTATCTGCGAAACGTTTAACAAATATCAACATTACACGATATGTGCTAAGATCAAAGACATATACACGAAAAACATTCGTATGTCCGTCGCATTGTCGATCTGAAATATACGAAAAACGAAACCTACTTAGATCGACTGACGGACATTCCCACGTTTTTTGTTTGATAAGCAAACGTTTTTTAAGTATTTTGTACCTATAAAATGTAACTCTAGTATTTTCATTTTTACTGTATCTGGTCTGCAGTTAATCTAGTTCCGAAAACAAAATGAACTAGAGATACCACCAGATGTGTTTTTACTCATATAACAAAATTATGAGCGTCTTACTCTCAATAAATATTTTAATTTTTATTAACAAAAATGATTACAAAAATGTGTTGCCCTATTTGGAAAGAATTTAATTGGCAACATAAGTGATGTGGAGTTGTAGAGCAAATACAATATACTGAAAATTAAACAAATTATATAAAACACATATTTTCTGTATTTTCTATAACACATATATTCTACGCACCGCATGCTATATACATAAATATAGAAGTAGATACATATCCTCCTTTCATAGCTCATGAGCCACATAAAAAAGCGCACTTCCATACACTGGAAATACACAAAATAAAAAGTTTATATAAAGCTCCGTAGATTGTATGTAACTTATAATAGTAGTAATATAACAGTAAGAACTACAAAATTGTGTGGGGTAGTTCGGCGCGCGTGTGTTTGTGCGTGTGTGTGTGCGCATGTTGCGCGAGTATGTAATGTGCGTGTGTTGTGCATGTACGTGTAAGGGGGTGTGTGCGCGAGTTCGTGCATGTGTGTGTATTCGCGTGTGTGTGAATGTATGTGCGTGTGTGTGCGCGTGTGTGTACGTGTGCGTGTGTACGTGCTTGCGTGTGTGCGAGCGTACATGCGTGTGTGTGCGTGTTCGTTTGCGTGTGTGTGCGTGCGCGTGTGTTTGTGTGTCTGTGGTTGAGTGCGATTTTCTATTCTAAGAAACGCTCGCTACATATATAAATATAGATATAGATTAATATTTTTTTAAATGCCACAGTTCATGCAAACAAAAATACAAGTAAACAATGCAGACAATAATTATGTATATGATAAGAATTTATATATTTTTTATAGATATATATGAATACCATTATATCTTTTCATAACTGAAATTTCATGATTCTGATAATAGGAAAAAGTTATTTTTTTATAGCTATAGATAAATATCCTTAAATCTTTCATAGTTCACGAAAACATAAATACAAGTATAACCGTACATACAATAATTATGTACATAATAAGAAAATGTTACTTTTTAGCACTTTAACAGTAGTGAATGTTCAGTTTCATATTAAATGCTGATTTTTCCGAAAGACTACCAAAAAACATTACACAACGTTTATTCGTAGATTTTGCTTAGGCTTAATCAATCATATAAAAAAAAACAAAAAAACAAATATTTATAAATCATAATATTTATCTTGAGTCTGTGTATGAATGTGTGTGTGTGTTGCGAATTACATTTAGGTAATAGAGACACAGTTACATGCACATTACATTTAGGTAACAATAGTTACATGCAGTGTGTGTGTGTTGCGAATTACATTTAGATAATAGAAACATAGTTACATGCACATTACATTTAGGTAACAATAACATAGTTACATGCAGTATCCAAAAACATAATTGCGAAGGGGAACTACACGGTGGTATCTTCAAAGGTGATGGTTGCCATTTCCGGGACCAGAGTTTTGTCACTGTTCTATTGTTAATTTATGTTTGACGATTTGAGGCGCTGCCATTTGATACTTTTCGTGCGTACGTTGTTTTGTTTGTTGCGTAGGTTTTGGTTGGCCATGACTTTGCCATCCAGAGTTTGTATTTATCGAATGTCACTTGTTCGTTGCGCTCTTGTCCCCGATAACGAACGAATAGTTTCCCGTCGCGGGACCAGGCCTTCTCTACCAACTCCGGCTCTTTAAGGCGCAATGAAGCAAGAACTTCTGCATTGATTTTAGTCAGGTCTTCATTGATGTAAATGCCAGTACCTTTCAGAAGCTTGGCGCGTTTCATGATTTCAATTTTCGTTTGGCGCCTGACGAATTTAACAATGACTGGCCTGCATTTATGTTGGGCATATTTTCCAAGGCGATGAGCTACGTCGATATCCCTGGTCTCGATATGTGTGCCAAGCTTTTGATTCAACATTAAGATCGTTTCGTCGGCCACGGCCATTGATGCCTGTTGGTCTGTATCGTTGGAGAGGCCTGTGATACGTATGCTATTCCTCCGGCCGTATTGTTCAAGTTCGTTTAGCTCGGATGTGTGGCTGCAATCTCGGTCATATTGCGTTTTTTTCAGGGCATCTATTTCATCCCTTTGTTCCTTAATTGTTGTTTTCAGTGAATCTATTTCGTTTTTATTTTCAAAAAGGCTACCTTCCAATATTTCGAGTTTTTTCAGAATACTTCCTAGAAACTTTTCCTTTATTTCATCGAGAGTATCTTTTATTATTGTTCTAATTAAGGAAGTGTCATTTTTTGTCAGCACGTTTGATAATTTAGAGCTAATGTCATCGAGGCGCTTTTCAATTGACGTTTCCGTGTGCTCTTTCACGGATTTAGCCGCACCGCTTTGCACAAAGTCAGTCATGCTTTTTTGGTTTATTTTGTCCTGTTCTGTTTTCGATTTTTTAATGCTCTTTTTGTTCTTCTTGTTTTGTTTATTTGTGATTGGTGTTTCGAAGACTGGTACTTCACATAAACTAGCGTTGCTCTCGCTAGCTGTGGATGAGTGTTGCCTTTTGCTCATTATAATTATAGTTATTAGGCTGCATTAGGATTTCCTCCGAGGACGTATAAGTGGTAAACGGTTTATTTGGCACTATGACAGTTCTTTATTCTCAATTAGGCGATACGTCGATTAGGCGATCCGGTCATGCGTGACGAGTTCACCGCACAGATCAGGTAGAAAGCTGACAGGATAGAACTTGTTTATCCGCTTTAGATAAGTTTACGATTGCTGTCTATATGTCTATATAACCTGAATATTATGCTACCCCACCCGCGCGAAAGTTAGGCGGGTGGAAAAGAAAATCAAAAATATCATCTAGAACACTTTTAACAAAAGCTTATTACTTGTCTCTCGTGAACTAGTCCATATTAATATAATCCCTCCATTTTAGACAATCCACATTCACTCAGATCACTCGCGTTTATTTTATTTTATAGATTTCATTTTTGCATACGTGTTTACATTTTAGACCGGAACCGGATATCTAAACATATAATTATCGAATATTTAAATCCTAAATTGAGATTCGAATTTTTGGTTTGTAGTCGTATATATGCAAATATTCAATTGTTTGCTGTTACATTAATACAATGACATTTTTTCCGTGCTGGATCTTTGGAACTTGTGCTCCGCATTGAGGTCGTTTTGCTCTTATGATGAGCATCCCACAGTTTCACTGATATTCTTGTTATTATGATCCTACAAAGTTGTAGACTTAAAGTTTTCCACTTCTCCGTCAGTCAAAATGCACGTTTGGAAGTTTGTGTTAAGACTTCTTTATTGATGGATGGGTGTGAATAAAATCTTCACAGCTAAATCAACTAAAGGTGTAGATGATTTTTAAGGAAGGGAATTTCCGATGCAACTAGTTTTTGCAAAATTCTGGCCATTTATCTGGTTTTTTTTTCAAATATATAGAATGTGTTTTCCAGATTGCTTTCGAAAACATTTCATTTTGAAGGTTTCTAAAAAAATAAAAATACATTTAATAAATAACATGCAACATTTAGTTACATTTCCTATGCAGCTCTATGGCTTGAACCTAAGAAAATACATTGACAACTTGACAACATTAACGACGCGAATTTTCCCTATTTAAGTTTTTTTTTGCTCACACTTTTCCCATTTGGGCTGGTACCGGTACTTTTCCCAATTGGGAAAAAACTATTGCTGCAAATTCTCTTTAATTGTTGGTGGATCATGCTCAAACTATCACAGCTGAAAGACTTCACTGTGCAGATGATGGTAAATGCATGTAAGGCCGTTTTGGCTGCAACCAGTTGTGGCAAAATTATGGCCTTTTGTATGTATTGCGATTATATATAAGCCCAAATATTTTGTGTACTCAATTCCTCATTAAGTTTGTTCCCGATGTTTGTCAAAATATTTTACAGCTTAAAGTCCCGTGTGTGTAGATGATCATAAAGAGATGAGTTTTTATGGAACCAGTTGTGGTATAATTATGGCCCTTTGTATCTTTTTCAATAGACTAGTGTATGATCCCTGATTAAGAATCCAGCAAACTGTCTTGATAACTAAGTTTTTTATTCACCAAAAAACACATGTTTAAAAAATACGAATGCAGAGGTTAATACAACCAAGTGTATGGTCCCTGATTAAGAATCCGGATACCTATTTTTTTTTTATTCACCAACAACACATGTATGGACACAGACAGTTGTTTTACGTAAGTGACCTTGACGTTTTAGATAAGGTAACAGGTTTACATATAACTTGCCAACATTCTGCACATGGTGATTATTTGTGTCATGTTATTTGAAAATTCCTTGATACAAAATTATGTTACCGTAACAGTTTGTATAACAACCATATTGTACCTTTACGACCTTGAACTTTAAACTCCGAAAACAATTATTGCATATGAAAACTAATCTGTACACAATGATCCTTTTTTTGACTTGTACTTGATGAAGTTACAGTTTGTATAAGATCTAATGAGCACACACAATAATGCTTTATATACACACATATATATATAAACATAAAAAAGATGTTTCTTTAGTTTAAATAATTGTCTAAATGTAAGTCTTAAATCTCAACACCATTCATAACAACCTCAGCCACATCTATACCTGGGACTCCCGATATACAGGCTGTTGCTGAAACAACCATAGTGAGGCGTGATTATATATGTCCGGTTGATCCTGAACGTGCTCCATTTATCCATAGCAACAGAAGCTGATGACCTCACTGTGCCCATCCCAGTTCCACAGTCATATCTGATGAGACAAGTCATATAATATAACATAGGACTAATGCTGCAATGATTTAACAATTGCTGGATATGATTTTCAATAAATAAATTTATAGCATGTGACAAGATTATAGACGCAACCCAAAAATCATTGGAATAAATGTTCCCACAAAGTTGCTTAAAACATGAGGCTATGAGTCTTCACAAGCTTTTTCTTTAATTTAACCCAGTAACCTAGTTTTTGACCGCAAGAGACCCATTTCTGATCTCAGATATATTTTTGGAAACAAGAGCTGAGTTTGTGAAACACAATGCACCCTACTGCACTTTGAAGTCGCAAAGCAGCTATTTTACAGAGATATTTTAAGTTCAAGGCCCATTTCTTCGTTCAAAATCAACGGATCTGAACAAAACTGGTCTTTAATCTTTTCTGAAGTGTTATTTCAAAGAAAATTTCTTAGTCTTATGATACCTTCTTAAAAAATCAATTGACCAGAACAAAATTGGAACTTGAACTGTAAACTAGTAGGAAAACTCAAACCCTAAAAATTATGTCAATATCTGCGAGCATTTAGAAAAACAGTAAACAAAAACTGTTATTCTAGAGAAAAGTCCAAGGCCCGTAACTTCAGTAAAAATCATGACTTCATTGGTAAATCATGCAAGTAGACTCACACACCAAATATCAGATAAACTGCTGAAAGCGTTTAAGGAAAAAAGTCAAGAAGCAAAATGACGGAAAGACAGACAGACGGACAGATAAAAATGTTTTTAACAAGTTACATGATGACTTTGAAATGAATAGGGATTCTAGAGTTCACATTTATTTCTTTTATTAACCTAGTGACATAGATATTTGCCCCTCCATTATGCAGTTTATAATTTGGCCCAGGTATCATTAGGACAAATGTTCTAACCAAGCTTCAAGAAGAAATTTAATTGGTAAACTAAGGTATTATTTACTTGAAAGTTGTTACAAAACCTGAGCAATGATTGGTTAATTTACTTAACCTATGTATAAGTCATTACATATTTATAATAGCATAATATAGACTAAATTATTTGCCTGTGTATCCTTGTCACAAAAATGTTATATTGTCAATAAAATAAAACATATTATAGCTTTCTGTTGTATTGCCTATACTACAACATGATGAACACTACCTCAGTTCAACAAATCCATCAATGAGAGACAAAGGCACAAAATCGGTGTAAACATCTTCATATTCACCTTTGAAGAACAGAAGGCCAGTGTCTTTCTCCGGTTTAAAATCGGAGGCAAGATCGATTTCCCGAAAACTGTCGGCCAAGACTGGTATCGCAAGGTAGCTGTTGCCCACAAATTTTAGATATCATTAACAACTAAAACACATAAAGGAAAATAAGTTTCTTAATCAATACATTGTATGTTTAGTGAGTCAGTGCCTTTGATGTTTGATCAATTATTTTTTATTATAAGGGAGTACTTTTGTATTGCCTCTGGCCCTCATTGTCAACGCATATTTTTTTGCATGATATACTGAAAACCAGTGTAAAACTAAAATCAATATCATTGTCTATTTCTCAAGAAGCAAAAAAGTCTATGAAGCAACCTTTGAATGAACCCGTTTTAAGAACCATTAAAAATTTAAAAAAAGAACGAACAGCTCTTCACTGACAAAAACAAAGGCAAGACAATATCAGCCACTGAGTGGTGAAATAATTTCTCATTAAATCTTAATGGCTGTTTGTACAAACAATCGTCAACAGCCAAGACATTGAATCATCCTATTAGGAAACGCCTTATTGCTTCCTTAAGCAAAACATTTTTGATTTGCTTCTAAACATTAATGCACAAATTACTAACTAGAAAGCAATAATTCTATTCCGATAACGATATTTTCGTTCGTCGACGAAATGAGATGTAGCCCGCGCATGCGCAGTCAGTAGTTTTCGCTTAATGGTAGAATCGGCATGTTTGCTATTTTTCAGTCAGTAATTTACGGATATTGAAGTAAAATAATACATCCGAGGTGCCCTTTGGTGGCCATCGGATAATTTGAAGACGAGTCTTAGTGTTGATATACGCCTAAGACGCTGACAGTTTTTGTTAAGTGCAAATTTTATCTGCACAAAGATCGTCTCTCGTCGTTATGGCGGAGGCAAACGCGGAGAGTCAATCTGACAAAATAAACGAAAATAGAAGTGCTAAAAGGTCGTCAAAACAGAGAAATGTATCGAAAGGGAAAGCCCCTGTTTCTTCTGCTAAGGCAGATAATAGTAAACAAGATGTGGACAGCGGTATTTTGCAGTGTTTACAACAAATTCAGTCGAGTCAAAAACAGTACGACCAAAAGGTTGACAGTATGCTGGACCGGTTAAAGAAATTAGGAGAAACGTATGGGTATGATGACTGTCAGGATTACCATGGACAGAGTTGTGATTCCGATTATGATGATACAGATGAAGTTTCTGAGGAATGTGAAAGTGTTAAGTCGGGCCCCTGTCCCAACAAAATGAAGTCAGATAGTCGGTTTGCTAGTATGGCAAAGCAATTTAAGGGCAAATAAATCACTGATGAAGTTGTAGATGGTGCCCTTGCAGAGAACATCAATGATGTTTTCAAAAATGGAATGGATGAAGAGCAATATATACAAATGGTTAAAGATGAAAACATTGCACGACCTAAAAATTGTGAGGCATTGGTGACGGTAAAATGTAACAAAATGATATGGGATATGTGCAAAACTTCAACCAAGTTCATTGATAAGTGATTACAAAATGCAGATACCTCTCTCATAAAAGGTGCGATTTTACTTACAATAGCGGTTAACAAGTTGGCACAGTTGGAAACTGATGCCAAAGAAAAAGGAAAAGACTTTGGGCATTCAAATCGTCAAATAAACATGAGAAGAAGAGAAATACCTAAATCTGAGTACGGACATCTGTGTAATCCAAGTGTTCCTTACTCGAAAGAACTTTTTGGTTACGATTTATCGAAGACCGCAAAACAAATAGAAGACTCTATGAAAATGGGTCATAGAATTCAAAGTGGAAACTCTTACCAAAGGCCTTATGGACGGGGTAGAGTCTTCAGTAGTTGCAGCCGGAGTCGCGGATATTTCCATATATAGAGTTCCCAGGGGGACTCATGGTTTGAGCTACAGTGGCTCTGAGGCAAAAAACCAGATTCACCGCGGAGGCCCGAGAGGAGCACTCCGTCATGACGTGAATGTATGTACATTTGATTTGAGCGCACATAGCAAATTTGTTGGTGGTAGGCTGAAATTTTTTTCCTCTTCATGGCAAAAATTAATTTCAGACCAAAATATAATAGATATAATAAATTAATGCCATTTTGAGTTTATTGATGATAATCCACAAATACCACAACATTGTCCTTTGAGATATTTTAATGTCAAAGAATCAAAAAGTATTGATACGGAGATACAAAATGTGTTGGCAGAAAAAGTTATAATCCCTGTCGAGTATGATAAGGAACAGTTTTTGTCATCTTTATTTCTCCATCCAAAACAACATGGTGAATTTCGTATGATACTGAATCTAAAAAGTTGAATGAACACATACCGTATAACCATTTTAAATTGGATAATTTTGAAATTGCGTTAAATATGGTTAAAAATAATGTATTTTACTGTTTGTGACATCCGGAAAGCATATTATTGTATACCTTTGGCTGAATAACAGCAAAAGTTTTTTCTGTTTTCATGGAAAGGTCAGATATATCAATATCAAGCCATTCTTATGGGAAAGGGCCAGAGCATAGATTTTTTTCTAAAATTTTGAAGCCGGTGTATGCAAAATTACAGAATGATGGTCATTTCGGTTCAGGGTTTATAGATGATACCTTGTTAGGAGCAAATTCAGTTGAAAAATGTAAAGAAAATGTTCAGGCCACAGTCTGTTTGATGACTGAATTGGGTTTCATAATAAACTATGAAAAAAGTGTCTTGACACCATCCAAGGAAGTTATATTTTTAAGAAATAGCATTAATTCAGACAAAAATGATTGTGTACTCACCACAGTGCAAAAAAGAAAAGATAAAATGTTAATGTCAGTATCTTTTAGATTCGTCTCATGAAACTGTTCGAGCTGTTGCTAAAGTAATTGGTTTGTTAGTATCCTCATTTTCAGCGGTAGAAATGTGAAAACTTCATTATAGGGAGTTAGAGAAGGGCTAGAGTGTTGCTCTTAAAAGCAATAATGGAGATTTTGATGCTTAAATGCATATTACACTTCCAATGAAATCTGAACTCAAATAGTGGATAGATAATGTGGAAACTAAGTGTCGTAAAATAAGACGAGAAAATCCACAAATTGTCTTTCAAACAGACAGTAGTACATGTGGTTGGGGAGAAGTTTTAGATGGTGAAAAGATAGGAGGAAGATAGACGGATTCTGAGTCAAAATGTCACATTAATTTTCTAGAAATAAGGGCAATTGTGTTTGCTTTGCAAGCTTTTCTTTTGTCTCGCGCATACAGGGCAAGTTTGTCAAAGTTTTAACAGATTCAACAACAGCTGTTCACTATATAAACAATTTTGGTGGAATTAAATCTCAGGATTGTAATTATCAAAGCTTGCAAATTTGGAATTAGTGTTTAAATCATAATGTTTGGATTATGTGTTCACATATTCCTGGAGTTGAAAATGAGGCTGACGAGCCTTCGCGGATTTTTAAGGACAATATCGAATGGGAGTTGGATCAGGCTGTGTTTGATGATATTTGTAGTTTTTGTTTGTTTGTTTTTTGCTCTTGGAAGCCTGATCCTGAAGCTTATTTTATTGATGCATTCAGCTGAAACTGGAATACATTTAAACTGTGTTACATGTTTCCACCTTTCAGTATGGTGGCTCGCTGTATTCACAAGGTGCAACAAGATCAGAACAACGCAGTCATAGTGGTTGCATTGTGGACAACACAGTTGTGGTAGCCAATGCTGATGTCATGCCTAGTTGCAAAATCGTATTGCCAAGGGTGGACAAACTTCTGCGACTACAACATACAGATCAAAAGCATCCACTTGCTCATCAAATGGTAATGATAGCATGCAAGTTGTCAGGAGATCCTACAGAAACCAAGGTTTTTCAAAACAATCTACCGAGATCCTCATGGCCTCTTGGCGATTATCAACAAAACGCCAGTATCAAGTCTACATATCGCGATGGTTTCAGTTCTGTAGTGAACACAAGATTGATACAATTCAAGTTTCTTTGAACAATATTATTGATTTTCTCACAGAACAGTATAATAAAGGATTCAGTTATAGATCAATAAACACCGCATGGGGTGCTTTGTCTTCAATGGGAATAGCATTGGGACAGTTTACTGCATGTTCACATCCTTTGGTGGTGAAATTTATGAAAGGAAATTTTCATCTGCGACCACCACGCAGTAGATATACCGAAATATGGGATGTAAACAATGTTGTGTTGTCTTTACAAAAGTTATCACCTGTGCGTCATTTGACATTGTAGAATTTAACATTGAAACTTACTATGCTTCTTGCACTTGTGAATACAGCCAGAGTACAAACTGTTCATTTGTTAACAACTAATGGTTTAAAAAAGTTATATTCAGAGTTTATTATGGAGTTTGATATTTTGTTAAAACATAGCCGGCCTGATTTTGATTGTTATAGAGTTCATTTAAAAGCCTTTCCTCCAGATAGGAGGTTGTGTATATTTACTGTTTTAAAAGAATATCTTAAAAGAACTAACGAGCTTAGACAGAGCTCGGGATGAAGATTATTGATTAGTTACATAAGGTCATGTAAAGCTGTTTCACGGGATACAGTGTCTCGTTGGATCAGAGATATTATGATGAAATCAGGAATAAATACTGAAAAGTATGGAGCTCATAGTGTTCGGGCTGCAGAAACGTCAAAAGCAAAGTTACTGGCAGTTCCAATTAGTGAAACAATAAAGAAAGCAAGCTGGTCAAGGTTCAGTGATTTGCCAGGTATTATGATAAAGAGATCATTGGGAAAGACAAAAATGCAGATGCGGTATTAAAGCTGTGAAATATTACATATAAAGATTCTCACATATGTTTGGCATGATGTTATACTTTAAAGTCTCATTTCGTCGAACGAAAATATCGTTGTCGGAATAGAATTTAAAAATTAAACGAAACATACCTGGAAGTTAAGGTTCAATTGTAATTCTATGAGACAATGATATGGTGAGGAGTTTAAATGCCTACATCCTTCCCTACAGTAAGGTTTTAAGAATTATATTATTTTCTAAATTGTTTTAAAATGAGCCAATGGTGATTTAATTATTCATTATCATGCTACAATTCTTTCAAAACTGACTGCATGCGCGGGCTACATCTCATTTCATCTCCTCACCATATCGTTGTCTCATAGAATTACTGTTGAACCTCAACTTCCAGGTAAGTTTCGTTTAATTAAAAAAAATGCTATATGAAATGTGGAGAACGATTTCAAGAGAATTGCATACGCAAATGGATCATTAGCTTCATCTGACTTACAAATCTAGCATGTTCTTTCTTTCTTTGAATACAATGACAAACGTTCACTAATGTTGATATAGCAATGATCCAGAAATGATCCAGTCACAGGCAATGTGTCCAAGACAAGGCTTTCTAATGGTTACCGACATGCTCCCGAGCTGTCTTGAGATTACTGTTTAAACAGTAATCATTTGAAAAAGTGTAACTTGCTCATTCATTGATGAATTAATTAAAAAATATATTATGTTGATTAAACTTGGTAATCATAAATAACAGATAATGTGCACGTATTTCAGAAATGACCTTGCATGACAGACATAATTGTTAGCTAAATTTATGCTTGATTCATGAAGATTCCTTTATAAATATGAAAGCACATGTTCAAGCAGAATGTGCAGAAACCCTATCTTGATGATGTCTGAATATGAAGATTTCTCACATTATTTCTCCAGCAAGAGTTCTAAGGTATGATTAGAAAGAAGCACCATTCTTCAGAATTGTTTACTTTCAGAAAGACTTAAACTCAATAATAAGAACGTTTAAGGAAAATGTACATACACATTTTAAAATTGTGTAAAAATATCTAAAATATTGTAACAGTCATGTTTGGATTGCCAATAAAAGCTTAACCCTTAACCACTTAAATACTCTGACAAGTGTATAGTCCTTAAATTATTAACGTCGCATTGATGTAGTGGATATGGTGTCCGCCTTGCGATCGGTAGGTCGCATGTTTTGATCCCTACAGTGGGGAGCGTTCTTTAATTTTCCCCCATAGACACCAAGTACTAGTCCAGGAAACGGACTCGAGCGCGGTTCAAATAAGATTAAGGTTTTCTACGCAATTGAGCTAACATTAATAGGTTTAAACTAAGTTTATAGTCCCTATACTTAATAAATACAATTAAAAGACTTTTCCTACTAGACTAAGTTCCGCGATTTGAAGGCTTCATTTTTAACCCCTGAAATACTGATAAGCAGATAAAAGCATAAATCCCAAACATACTGTGAGTTACTCGAAGGCTGTTCTGGTTTATGCTGGTTCCATAAAACCATTTACAATTTGCTTCTAAGTGGGAAAGGTTTAAGAGCATATTTATGCATACAGAAGATAAAATGTAAGTAATAGTGAAGTGGATATTGTGTCTTCCTTGAAAACCATGCATGTCCTTCACTTGATTTCTCAAACTGGGAATGTGCTCAAGATGTTCTTAAATACAAGCAAGAACAACAATTGCTGAAGAACTAACCAGTAGATCTACTTTTATACCAAGCTAGGCTCAGATTCAAAAATGACCTTCACATTATCAAGTTAAACATTCTGACCAATTTTCATGAAAACTGCGTCATGACTAAGGCCCCAGAATGTTAACAAGTTTTTTTTATTTGATCTAGTGATGTAATTTTTAGACGCACATGGCCCAGATAAAAAACATGTCCAATATATTTTCAAGATAAACATTCTAACAAAATGTCATCAAGATTGCGTGATAAATGTTGCTCATGGCATAGTAAGATAACTTTTTATAGATTTGACCTGATGACCTAGTTTTTACACGCAAGTGACCCATATTTGAACTAGATTGTCTTTCAGTCTAAGGTATTTAGAATGTGTAGTGAAAAGCTCATGAGCTCCATCTAAAACTTAGGCTACAATCTTTAAGAACCCATTAGTCGCAATGACTTTGTGGCCTTTGATGCAATAAATTTACAAAAAACAGGCTTCATCTACTTATGACTTTCAATGAAAAAAAACACGCATTATAAGCTTAGCATTAATCGTAATCAGACAAGATTAACCTGTATCACAGCAAGGTCTCATGTATCCCAAAGGGCATTCACATCGCATCTTCCTACGATACACAGTCCCATCGCCTATGCACTTCCCGTTGTTCAGGCAGGAAAACTGGTCACACTTTTCTTCGACAGACTTCTAACAAAGTTTTTTGGAAGCAAATGCGGCACTGAATCTGCAGATCGTTTCGTTGTCTTGTCTCTGAACTAACCAGGTTTTTTCTTTCCGAAGACGGGGCATTTCGCTTTTCATCGTATGAAATTATTTTGATTGTATCAGAAGCCAATGTTTCACTTTTTTACCCCAACACCACATTTTGTGACTTGTTACCAACAGTGTTTAGTTTTCTATATCGATTTCCATTATTAGATAAAATTTTTGATAGCTATTCAAATCACTTTTACCCTTTACTACATAATTGTCTACATTTTGATATGCATTATGTTCATGATGAACTGTTAGGAGACTTCTATCTGAATCTTTTTCTTTGTTTACAATTATGTATTTGTGAAACTCAGGTGAAAGTGTTTCCCTTGCTCTGGTATTGTTTTCCTTCATGGCAACTATTCTGGTTTGATCCTCACCAATCACGACATTTCTGCTGTCCTCGACCACTGAAAATTAAGAAAAAACCACATAAATGTTTGTTCATGCAATATAATGATACCGACCATCTAACTAGTGATACATCCAAAATGTCTTTTATTCTTTGAATTAGTGAATATTTTGTACAGCTGAATGAAAAAGTACAAAATATTTTCCTTATGCCTTAAGAATGTACACTTACATGTACTTACATGTTGGTAATGTAATTTGTTTTATGTATATACGTATTGCATCGATAGCCTAAGGCTTATTGAAACACTCTGGGATTCTAGTATTTACATAATTTGCATCTTTACACTTAACCTTGTAACAACATTTAAATTGCTAAAATTGAGAAGCAATCTTTTCACATGGTATATTTCATTTTAAATTTTGTTTACATCTTGACATTTGAATATCTCACAAACGCGACGAACAATCCCCCCCAATAGCGCATGTTGTGATATGCAGTATGTTGTTAATTAATTTATAAAAAATAAGCATAACATTTTAAATATTATTTTTTACCTGGGATGATCTAACATTACAAGTGGATAACTTTATATCATGAGAAAGACTGCCTCGCAGTTTCAATGCTATGCGTTAAAAAGTAAGGTAGAATGCCTTCGCATAATTTGGTATCTAAGGGCAATAAAACGGCCCAAAAAGACGGAAAAACGGATAGATTGAGAGACTTCCACGTTCATTCCTGTATACCGCAACAGAGAGTAAAAAAAGTATGATTCATGTTCAGAAACTTGTTTAGAATATTTATTTAGACACACAAGAGAATATATGAGTACATGTTTAGAAATGAATGATTGTTCTGAAAACCAAGAGTGACATATATCTTGATTAATCATACAGTAAGTGTGTATGTAGCTGTCCGCTTAAAAAAGTACGATCAACTTCCCTGGCAAACACTTCACAAAAACACTTCACAAAATTCATGGGGGATTAAAACATATTAGTAAATGACAGAAATTCAATACACAGAAAACCATGAGTTCTCTGCATAGAATATATTTTTATATCATGTTGCCAGACTTTTAGAAAGCCAAATTTGTAATTAAAATACAGACTTTATCAATGCTAAAATATGTCCATAATATTTCACTGTCCATTAATTGTGTATAAGCAAAACACTGGCAGTCCTTTTAGTGTTTTGATACATTGCCTTAAGCAGCAACACATTAAGACAGAACATTTGCGGATTGTTGCCACTAATGGCTACTAACAATTTATATGACAGAGAAAAAATTTCACACTTATTATGACAGTGACCTGGACATATGACCTAGTGACACCAATTTCAATAGAGGTCATCTACTGTCCAAGGTCAGAGCCTTGTATCAAGTCAATATGTCGATTCGTTGACCAGTAATTGATTGGAAACGAACTGGTCTAATGACCGACAGACCGACGAACCAGCCGACATCCAGAAAAACAGTAAACCCCCACTTCTTCAAATGGGTAATAATAAGCAAAATATGCATTTGGCTCTGAATATAAACATATCAACTTACATATAAATCAAATCAAACCACGTTAATTTCACTGTAAATCCGACATAACTTGCTCCTTTATTGCGCGGAGTCAAATATAACTCTGGGTTCCTGACTCCTATTTTTTTCCAACCTTTCTTTGTGGCATTTGACAGTTAAATGTGATAATCTATTGTTTCATGCAAATTAAGGTGTGAACTATACCTGTGTTTGTGAAACACAATGCCCCCTACTGCCCGGTTGAGGCAACACAGCAACTATTAGAGACAAAATCTCAAGGTCCATGGCGTATAAATGCGTCAAAAATCAATGGACCACAACAAAACCCACACTTCATCAGTAAGTCACATCCGTATACTCACACAAAAAGCAGCTAAATATCTGAAAGCGTTCGAAATAAACTACAGAAAAACGTTTATTATAGAGAAATTATCCAATACCCATAACTTAGCCAAAAATTAGTGCACTGGAACAAAACTCATACTTCATCTGTAGGTAGACTCACATACCAAAAATAAGCTAAAAAAATCCGCTACATTTCTGGAAGCGTTTCTTGACAAATGGTATATTTTTCCAGAAAAATGGAACATTTTGAAATCCAATGCCCATAACTTTGCCAACAACAAATTCTTGAAAATTTGTTAGTCCAATGCACATTACTTTGCTTAAAGCAATGACTCGAACAAATTTCACACTTCATCTGTTGGTCGTGTAGGTAGTCTCTCATACCAACAATCAGCTAAACATCTAAAAGCGTTGCATAAGAAAACTCCGGAAAATGGAATGCCGGACTGACAGACGGATTTATTGTCATAAAGTGCAGAAGTATTGTTTAAATTGATGTTGTAATTATATTGGATTATCAGATATGTTAGAACATAAGAAAAGCAGTTTATATAAACTTATTGATTCAGTAAGCTAAGTGAAAAATGTTATGTGCAAACAGCATAAATCAAAAAAAGCCATCGAGTAACTCCCGGTCTGTTAGTTTAAACTTTCATAGAAAGCCTCTTGGCTTATTTGAAACGCTCTCAAGTCAGTTTCCTGGGACTAGAACCAGTAATTGTTGTCTATGGTGGAGATCTAAAGAACGCTCCCACAGTGGGAATCAAACTGGTGACTTCCCGATTGCTTGGTGGACACCATATCAACTACACCACGGCGACTTGTCACTCCGGTAAGTTCAGGTTGTATGCTGTTTTCAGCTCATCAGTATCTAAGGGTTGAAAACGAAACCTTTTTAAACTTAAATCTAGTAAGAAATGTGTTTAATTAAAATTAAATTTCTTAGGGACTACAAATTTTTCAAAATGCATATCTAAGTGGTAAAGGGTTAATCAACCTTTATCTAAAACAAACAACTACAGTGATTTTAAATGCAGAAGTGACTATGGGTAGCATAATCGGATATATATATATATCTCAACTCCTACAAAAATATCCAAATCCGATTGGCTTAGTGCGGTCACGTGCCAATTGAGTATTTTCCATACACCTCAAGTAATATCCATACCAACCAAGTAATCGAGTAGTCGGTTGAGATATAATCGTTACACCGTTAGTAACTGACGGTATATGGGATATAAACCCTCAGTAATTTTATACGAAAATTACTGAGTATGAAATTACTGAGGGTGTATATGCCATATACCGTCAGCTACTAACGGTGTAACTAATAATACTTTTAGCACGTATCAAAATACTGTCTAAAACACCTCTAAATTATTGTGCAGATCGACTTAATATAACGGTTAACGTCCAAATCAAATTCATATGTAGAATGATATTCTTGCAGTTTTTTATGGCAAGTGCCTATTATTCTACTTTACGTAACAACACATGTGCTCTTTCTTTTTTCAAAGAAACAATTTTAAGTGAGTTGAACACTATACTTTGTATATACACAAGAAATACTAGATAAAAGATTAATATCAACGCAATGTCTACACTGGTCAGACATGATTTATTGAACAAAATCACACCGTCCAATCACCTCTATCAACGACTGTGGATCATGCGACGGCTAAGATAGTGTATACATGTCGTTGAAAAGCCGAGTGTAAGTATCTCCATATCCTTTATATGTATGTATTGGATTGAGCAGGTTTGAGTGTGTTCTATGAGAGCCTTAGTAACAAGGACTTTGTGAACGTAATTCCTACCTTCCTAGTAGCTTACATTTCAAGAAATCCGTTACAATGTGGTAAAAGAACAAACAAAATTCACCACTCTCTCAGTCAGACTCTAAATTCACAGGATTTAGACCAAAGATAAATATGAAAAACATTCTATTGAAATCTTTAATCATCTTTCTTCGGTTATTCCATATTACAGAATGCCACATGAACAAAAAACATTTTTATCAACGATTAAATTTAAGAGGGTTGTGAAAAACGCCTCATGCTGACGGCCGTGACTAATCATTAGATTGTCATGATAATGTGTGGTAAGGTGCATAACAAAAATCAAAAATTGTTTCGAAATTTTTATCACCCAGTCAAAGTTTAAACTCTTGTCATATGATCAAACAACGATGGCGGCGTAAATGTAGGTCATTTGCCAATAAGAGACATTTTTGGTATTATTCTATGCATTTGACTATTGTGATTTGCAAAACACATCATTTGTTAAGAATCAATACCGACGTACATGTATATGCATTTATGTCCTTCAGAAAGTTCAAATTTATGATTTATTGCATAACATTTATATGTTACTACTCACGCAAACGTTTGATCTAGGGTTAGCTTCAGCGAAAAGGTCTAGTCAGTACTATAAATGGACACCTATGGAGCAAAACAAAGAGCTGATAGTGGAAAAACACATTGTCCAGAGACGTTGGCGATGAAAAGGCCACACTTTTTCCCAAGCTTGCATCCAATACGCCAAAGCAATCTCTCGCCTGGAGCCATCAAGAGAAGAGGAAGAGAGGTCGGCCTATAAACAATGAGGCCATGATGCAAATACCAAACAGATGGGCAATATGTGAGGAAGCTTTAGATACTCGCCCAGAATACGACTGGAAGAATATGTTGCAGACAGAACCGCAGGTGAAGATTACTACCACGGGAGATGAGTAAGTAAATTGTAATCCTAAGTTTATTGTTGTTGATGACATTAGGACAGTGCTCATAGGCTGGAGCACTTTTTCTAAGGTGAGCTAACAAAAGAGACAGAGTTGGTTATTATACAGACTGATATTGAAAGAACAGCAGTTTTAATACTTTTGCATGTCCTTGTTTTCTGAATAACCCGAAAACTCACATAATTGATGCACCAATGTTTTTAATAAGCAATAACGTGGTAGTAAGTCGTCATAAGCATTCGGAATAGATTGACTACTTTGATGCATTAAACGAAAGAGCTGTATCCAATTTTACCATACTATCCTAGCATAATTCAAACTTAATGAACATGTGCTGCTACTTGAAAAATGCAAGATACATGATTTCACTTTGTCATGCAAGGATGTCTTTAAATGAAAGAGGATTGTGTTTTGGTAAATTAAATGTAAAGACAAACATGATGGATAATCATAGGTTTGAAAGTTGTTATCACAGTTTTATTGGACCTCATAATATTTGTTTAAACATTTAATTTGAACAAAAATATCTATCAATACCGTATTTTTAATGTTTTTATTTAAATTTATTAATGTGTTTTTGCTCTTTTCCACTAATGAAAAACAGCCGTTCCAACATTCAATATATTAACAATTAAATGACTACGCACAGACAACAGATGAAAGAAGTTGGCCTTAGTTTTCTGTTCTCTTGATTTGGCCATATGTATAACCCTTCCTGTTGAAAGCAAACAATCATAATAGAATTGTATATCACACTGTGTTCTTTTGTTATACAGAGTACAACCGCTGTATTCATTTTCAGAGTCTAAAATCGCCAATATATTCTCACTCGTAGAAGAAAGAAAACATTGGTCAGTTTTGCTCTATATACGCACTATAAGGTGTTGCAATGCAATCCTTAGGAGTAATTTTGAAGAAGATCTTTTCCACACACAAAGCTTTTTCCCTCACAAATACTTCATTAAGTTCATCAGGATTTCAAAAAAGCTTTCTCATTTTTATTTTCTTCAAGTTAGAAAATAATAGAAATTAAATAATGATTAAAAAGTGTTTTATGTTCTTAGGAGATTCCATTGCATAACATCTTGTGAGAGTAATGCATTTACAAACATTCAAGGATATCAAAGAAAGCATCTGCCTTAAACAACTCAAGAGCAGAGATATTGGATATCAACGGTTCTGCAACACGAAACAATCCGACAGCAACGTGGCTATGATACTGATCAGGTCGATTGAAAGAGACACACAAACTTTGCATCACTGATACCTTCCAATCAATATTTCGATACATTCACTTATGTTTTAATTAATGAATGAAAGAAGAGTTTAAGAGTTTAAGTATGCATACATCTTCTGTTTGAAGTAAGTCATGCCCTACCAGATTCAATGCCATCTTTGTATCACTACATGTTAAACGAAATATAAGTCGCATTAATATTGCCTTTTTACTATCATTATTACGCAAGCAATACAGTAATTTGAAGCAAAATGCAAGAGCTATCTCGACACAATAAGTCAGCAGTATTATAAATTGCATACTGTGCCTCTGTTGAGTAATTGCTTTTCTCAAACTAGATTTTTCCGACAGGCAACCATCTAAATTTAAATCAAACACAATTCACAATATCAAGTACACAAAAAGTGTGAGCATTGTTTTGCTAATTACTAAATATGAGTTCGCAGTAAACATCCTGTTTCGCGGAAAAGCCATTACCGAATATTAAGAAATTTATTTTAAGCATATGCAAAAGTAGTACATATTTAACCAAGATTTTGCAAGAAATTACTCCGAAATGATAGGACATGATCTTGTATATACACAACCTCTAAATAAATACTTTTCTACACATCGTAATAGATTTAAACACATATCAGTTCCATTTATCTTATTTCTAAGTAAACTGAACTGCTCGAACTGTTCTATTCACTCTTTGTTTATAATCATTATAGTTCAATACCAGCGCAGTTATGTTTTATTTTAAGTGAATTGGCATGTTTTTTGTCAATGTTTTCCTATTACTTACTTATTACAAGAAGGTATTAAACGCAAGTGCATATGGGTTAAAACTTAAGCTTCGCAAATTCAAAACCACGAAATCAGTGACTTTGAAACAATACAAGTTTTTGTTCGTATAAGTACGGGTGAAATCTGTCTTATGTGTTTAAAATAAATGGATCAAACTCAATTTAGTCTAAATATTGTCGGAGTACTTGTCAAATAAAACTGTTTTCCCAATCGAATTTTAAATTATACACACTCTATTACTAATGCAATTCTAACTTCAATTGAAATTGTTGTTTAATCACACTAACAGTAGGAAAAGATATTTTTACCACACTAAAAAGGTAAAAACGTTTATTTACGAAAGTTAATCTTTGCAAAGCGCTGCAAATGACTTCCTCTTAAACCAGTCATGCAGCACTACATTTGTGCTGGACAAAAACGGTCTTTTAGCATATCAATTCCACTGAAATTGTGTATAGACTTGACACACTTGACATTGTATGATATATTACACATTGGTGGCAGCACATGTTTGCAGATAATTAAGAGAACATGGTGACTGACCACGGTATTGAATTCAAACAGAAATGTCTCAAAACCTATATAACACTTACCCGATTTCATCATAATCTATAAGATGTCTTAATTTGACAATATATGGTGTCCATATTACCAGCATTTTAAAAACAGACACTCAGTTAACATATATATTACATACGATTTATTTTTTTAGAAGACGCTGTCACTCCTGGAACATACACCTTCTATCGTATTTAGATATAAACAAAATCAGAGAAAACGGCTTTCTTAACGTTTACATATATTTTTTACATTTCTAAGTCAGCGGTAATATTGTGCTTGTTTGAATTCCATTTTCTACTATATCAGAAAACAACAAATGGGTATTTCCAAAAAAATACGAATATCGTCAATTTCTTAGATATCATGCCAGTGAAAACAAGTAATTTTAAAGAGCATTCATATTTTTGAATAATGACATTTTTTAATCGTCATTATAAAAACATGTTAACAAACCCCGCCAAGAAACAATGCATGAAAGTTTCGATCTTGTCTATTGATAAATGAGAGAATACTATATTAAACAAGTTTTTGTCAATGGACAGGCATGAAATATAACCCATGCACTAAGAATCAAGTATACGGCCTCTTCTTTGAATCACGTTTTTCCCTTCTACTTTGAATTAAATACTCTGACAGTCATCCTGGTGTAATGGAAATAATCTCCGCCTACGGGCCGGGAGGTCACGGGCTCGATTCTCACTTTTGGAGCGTTCCTTTGATCTACCCTAAAGACCCCAAGTACTGGTTCTCAGCCCAGGAAACTGACTCGAGAGCGTTTCAAATAAGTAGTAAGTACTTTAACTGCAATCGAGCTAAAAAAGGTTTAAACTAACCTTTGAATTCAGTATACCCCTCAACTTTGAATACAGAATACCCATCTACTTTGAATTCGGCATACCCATCTACTTTGAATCCAGTATACATCCCATAAATTCAAAGATATGAAGGACCCATGCTATTGTGGGAAATACTGATACAGTGAAGGGGAAATGGCAGAAAAATTGGCAAATGGCACTACACAGACGACAACAGGAAACCATTTAAACAGTCAGGTCTAACCGTGTGTTACTTTCAAACGTTATTTGTTATCAAGATACAGAAAGAAGAAGTGAAAACAAATAAACCGTAATCTAAGTGTTCCCATCATTATCGTCATACAACTAATTCCCAACAATGGATATGATAGTTTAATTAAGTAATTGGCCGAAATACAATAGCAAAAAAAATACTGAATCTGGCAGAGAGATTCTGCAACTGTTTACAGAAAACAATAAACAGTAAACTTCACTGAGATAACAAAATAAATTTGTCAGAAAAATAATGTGAGGTACTACTAACACATATACTTCTTCAATTAAAACCTCAATTAGTGCAAAGCATGATACGTAACTGATGATGAATAATTCCTCGATCAAATTAAAAGAATCCAAAGCTTTTTACAGGACATAAAATGTGCACACCTGCTGGGTACTAAATATATACCGTTTATAACTTCAAAATAAAAGAACGAACAAAAATTAAACATAAACAATGCGCGGTATTATACTATTTAAAACGTCCTGAAAGCTGACGACATGCTCGTTGAACAATTTATTGCAATTCAGTCCAATAAGAAGGAGTCTCACTAAGATTTAAAACACGATTCCTTTTCTCCTTTGTAGAAATAAAAGAGGTCCCAAAAGGAGATGCGTTGAATAGTGCACGTGTCTTTACATTTTCAGAAGAATTTTTTTTTATATAGAATATACGCTTACATAATATAATCCTGTGTTTTATTATTTTATAGCCATATTACACTGGTCCGTATTTGAATGCCCTGTTTTGCCGTGGTAATGATATATATATCTTTATATACCAAATGCCACCCATCTCAAAAATGTATACGTTCGTACATACAATACATAAATGAACATATAGAGACTATTACCTTTATGATATAATTAGATCGCCATGATTTTATATGTAAGGGTTATACAAATACAATAACACTAATTTGTCGCCGTTTTATTACGTCATTTGCATATATGCTTTTTGGCATGCGTGATATATTTTTATATCAAATTTTAAATATAATGCAAATAGTAAAACATTTGACCTCTTGGCTTGGCATATAACACATATTTCTGAAACACAAATGATATAAATACAATTCTGGTATTTTTTTATTTACAAGAACACGCGTTAAACATTTTTCAGACAAATATAGACGTCACTTGTGGTGAAATGTTTCTATTGAAAGACTTAATTCAATTGAGTCCCAATCGGGACATGCGTATTGCTCACCTACCATGTCATACTGACAAAAGTGTATTGATATCAAGGTATATGTATATGTATGAAATGGGACGTGGCCATTCTCATTTAACGTGCGTAAATCACATAATAAAGTGGTTGCGAATTGGATACTGTTCAGTTAATATTACACAACAAATAATCAACTATTGGATTTACGCTTTAAATGAATGCAACATGTACGAACCACTGTATGAACATAGGGCTTAAGTAATGCTGTACATGCTACATTATTTTCGCAAGCTTCAATTGAAGGCGATTGCTATGAAACCCATGTACACTTGAGTATTTTTAGGACATCAATTCAATCACAATTGTTTTTTTTTCTAGTGTATATGAGAAATTTTATTAATGCACATAAAACATGAACAGATTTAGATAAAGCCCATGAGTCTGTGCAAATTCGTTCATGCGTCACCCAGACACAATTATGGTACTGCAACAAATACGAAATATTGTGTTGATTGTTGTTAATTTGTTTATAATAACTTTTCGTTTAGGTAAACAATATTTGACTTATGGTACAATATAAAACTTATTTGATAAACTTTATAAAATATTCCTCATTTCAATGCAAATGTTGGTTTACAATTATTTATTGCTTTCAACTGACCGATGCCCAAATTTTAAGCCTCATCTATATCGTTTGATATGCCTACATTAAAAAGTTGTAGTCCAAAATAGGGTATTGTCAAAGTAAAGTAATATGAGTTTGCAGAGTGTTGGATGCAAGTCACAGAGCCGTTAAGAATACGTTCACAGTAGGTTAATGCCAATTCAAAATGAGATGTGCGTGAACGTGTTCATAGATAAAATTGCTTTGTTTAAATCAGTATTGATGTAAGAAGACATTGACCATTTTGGTAAATCAAATCCTTTGAATATCAAAGGCTTTGGAACTTCTTTGGCAGAAGCCGACGCGTATACCCACGCCGCATAGATGTTTTATTAAAAGGCAATTTTGGGTGGACAAGGTCTATGTTGGTGGGGCCCCGGGATGGGTAATATGCACATGGATGGTCGAGATAGACCGCGTTGTCATAAGAGATATTGAGTATTAATTTGAATTCAATTGGTGAATAAATGAAGAAGTTATGTTAAAGCAAAATTGTGGGTGGGCTTGTTCTATTTGGGCGGGGCGCCCCAGGTTTGGTAATGGGGGCATGCATAGTTGATATTGACCGTATTGTCATAAGAGAAGTTCAGTATTAATTAGAAAAGAATCGGTGTAGTCAGGAAGAAGTTAATGTAAAATAACCTAAAAAATGAATGAAAATCTCTGACCCGGCCCCATCCAAACCCTCATAACTTTTGACCCAAGGGTCAGATAAAAATTCCAAATAGTGCACTGTCGCACATATGGTCATAGCTACCATGTGATTTAGTTTCAAGGTTAACCACGTAATTCCCCGGTCCAATTTGGAGCGTGGTTATAATCAATGACAAATAAGAATCAAGGTACTGACAATGCTTGTGTGACGATGCTTTTGAAGAGGATGGATATACAGGTATCAATTTAAGTTTATCTACATCACAACAATTGTGTATGTGGGTACGAACATTTAAGGTACGAAACAAATTTGGGTACGAACATTTTGGGTACGAAACAATTACGCCAAACACAATTTGGGTACGAAAAAAAAGATGGGTACGAAAATGATTTTGGGTACGAACAAAACTTGGGTACGAAAAAAAATTGAGACCGAAAAAAAGTTGGGTAAACTAAAGTTGGGTAGGAATAAAAGTTGTGTAGGAAACAAAATTGGGTACGAAGCCAAATTTGGATACGAAAAAAAATTTGGGTCCGAAACAAATATTGAGTAAAAAAAAATTGGGTACGGACAATTTTGGGTACGAAAAAAATTGGGGGTACGGGGAAATTTGGAAACAAACAAAAAATTAGGTACGAAAAATTGTTTGGGTACGACCAAAAAATTGGGGAAACGGGGAGGTAGTACAAGTGGACCTCTCGATAAATTTGAAAGAGTACTGGAACCAAGCTACCTTTACCTTTATCAATAAACCTGGGATCGGTAATGTGGACATGGTCGAGATAGACCGTGTTGTCATAAGAGATGTTCGGTATTAATGTGAAGTCAATTGGTGTATAAATGAAGAAGTAATGTTAAAACATTTTTTTTGCCCCACCTCAACACCCATTCTCCACTACTTCCTCCTACACTATTAGCACTAGAACCTTAAAACTTACACACATGGTAGCTGTGAGCATATGTGCGACGGTGCACTATTTGGAATTTTGATCTGACCCCTGGGTCAAAGGTTGTATAATGTGCGTCGCATGTTGTTAGTAAAATGAGTTTTGTTGTACCCATTTTACCCATTTATTTACCCATAACTTTTGACTCATTTGTGTAAGTTTAATGATTCTAGTGCTAATAGTTTAGGAGGAGATAGTGGCCAGGACAGAAGGACAATCAGCGGAGATCAATACAATATACCCACGCTATTAAAAGTGTGGGGATAACAATAAGACCTGGATATATGTGTGTTGAGGGTGCTCAACTATAACATCCACGAAGGTATTAAGCTTTGTAGCAAGTAGTATTGTAGTTATACCTGACTATGATTTACCTAATACAAAAAAACCCTGAACAACGTACAGGCTATTTGCTTCTTGCCTCACAGCATCGGTAGATGCCAGGCCTCACAAAGTCAAGCCGATGGGAAAGTTAATTACGGAATACGTTGCACAATTGCTAAAAACATGTTAAGTGGCTTTTAATTATTATTATTTTAATGAATGTTTGCGAACTTGGATGTTCTGAAGCATTTAGTTGGTGAATTGAACGTTTCTTTGCGCTCTCTATTACACAAAAACTACCTAAAATTATTCCATTATTGTATGATTATAACTATATGTAACTCTAAAAATATGTTCACTGTGATACAAAAAAGTAGTTAAAAATGTCATTAATACGGTATTGAAACATACACGCTATGCAATTAGTTGAATATATATCTACCATCGAAACAAAATTGTTCCTGTTTTAAAGATGAGTTTATGTAAACGTTGAATACATACTCAACGGGCAATAAGGAAGTTTATGTATTCAAGTCCATGTGAACGTTTCATCTTTAAGAATGTCCAAGTGTTATGGTTCAATTCAAATAAAAACTATATCTTTATTCGTAATCTGGTATTATCCAATTGCCTTAAATGTGTCCTACAGGGGGTGGGAGCTAATTATCCCACGCTTTTCGGAGAAAAAATGGGGATCATGTGGTCATCTCTGTCGTCTGTCCATCCGTCCGTCCTGGCCACTATCTCCTCCTACACTATTAGCAATAAAGCCTTAAAACTAACACACATGGTAGCTATGAGCATATGTGCGACGGTGCACTTTTTGGAATTCTGATCTGACCCTTGGTTCAAAAGTTATGTGGGTTGGGGTGGGGCCGGGTCAGTGATTTTCCTGCGACCGCGATTCGAAAAAGGCTCATAACTACTGTTTTCCTTCAGATATTGCTTTCATATTTGGTATGCATGTGTATATGGACAACACCTTTCCATGCGAATAAAATGGTTGACTCCTGTGACCTTGACCTTGAACTTGAGGTCAGCGTTCAGGTTTGGAAGTATGCGACCGCGATTCGAAAAAGGCTCATACCTACTGTGTTCCTTCAGATATTGCTTTCACATTTGGTACGCATGTGTATCTGGACAACACCTTTCCATGCGCATGAAATTTTTGAGCTTGGGGTCCGCGTTCAGGTTTCGAAATATGCGACCGTGATTCGAAAAAGGCTCATACCTACTGTGTCCCTTCAGATATTGCTTTCACATTTGGGGTTCGCGTTCAAGTTTCGAAACATGCGACCGTGATTAAAAAACAGCTCATTACGTCTGTGTCCCTTCAGATATTGCTTTCATATTTAGTACGCATGGGTATCTAGACACGACCTTTCCATGCGCATAACATTTTTGACCCCTGTGACCTTGACCTTGAACTTAGGGTCCGCGTTTAGATTTTGAAATATATTATGTGGTTATCTCCGCCGTCTGTCCGTCTGTCCTGGTCACTAATCTTGAAACTTACACACTGAGTAGCTATGAGCATATGTGCGACAGTGCACTATTTGGAATTTTGATCTGACCCCTGGGTCAAAAATTATGGGGGTTGGGGTGGGGCTGGGTTAGAAATGTTCACTCATGTGTTTATTTTATTTTACATTAACTTCATCATTTCTACACCGATTTACTTCAAATTGATACTGAGCATCTCTTATGACAATACGGTCAATCTCAACTATGCATGGCCCCATTACCAGCCATGGAGCCCCCTGGGTCAAACATGTGGCGTGGGGATACGCGTCGGCCTCTGCCGCGCCATTTCTAGTTTAAAAATGTATTGGCATATGCTGAAAGTACTTGTAAAAGTTCTGTATATATAATGTAACACGTGTTACATTTTTTGAAGTAACTGTACAAACAAATAGATCATCGTTGGACATAATCCAATACTTTTTAAAACAAAATTATATATGATTTTTTGTTCAACTATAGATACCCGTCCGGCATTAGGTGACCCCACTCTGCACTATTCTACCCTAAACTAAAATGTGAAATGTGAAAGTATTAAAAACTTACCTATAATAAGAATACACACATTTAACTCATTAATTAAGACAAATCAATAAAAAAAACTTTCAAATTATTAATAACCAGGGGAAAGCATCAATTTTTTTATTTTCAAAACTTCCATTTTGGAAGTTTAATGTTAAGTTCCTTTCAGGTTTAATAAGGAATTTTAACCTTTGGAGAAAACATCTGCTTTGAACTAGTTCCTTATTGCTTATTAAAACCGCATAAGAGAATGGCATTCTCAGAATTAAAAATGCGTTTAAATGAAACAACGTGTGTCACGTGTAAATGAAAATCCGTGTATGTTGGTTGATATTCAAAGTATCATTGAAATTCATGTCTTTGTTATTTTATCTAATGATAAACCAGTTGCTTTTACCCGGAATTTCATTTATATTTAATTGTTAATTTAAATTTACTTTGTTAATGAACTGCGGTCGCGGTTTTAAGTCCATTTAATAACTTACAAAAGAATATTCCGGACAGCAATACTATATGAACCAATATCCGCTTACTGTTATTTTTCGATAAATTAAAGTATTTTTCGAAAATCTAGCCTAAGCGGAAATATATATTTTTTTCATGAAATGCTGTTTTGTCAAATCCGGCCCCGGTAATTTTTTACAATGTTTAGTGTATTTGAGTATAAATCCATTAAACAAAATACTGCAGGTGTCCATAAAATTACAAAGTAATCCCGTTGCACTTGCCCCCCCCCCCCCCCCCCCCCTCGACCCCACATTGTCAATACGTTAAACGCCAAATGTGTTGACAGACATTACGCGCCAGTGCACCGCCGAAAAAGAAACAACAATACTACAAAATTTACAACTTCTCATCGACAATAACGTAAGAAACCGATTTATTATTTGAAATGTAAACATCAATTAATACATGTCGCAATCTTTTGAAATTACATCAACGAAGATGCACTCATTTTCAAAGCCATTTATGAATTGGTCCGAATGTGGGACAATAATCATCCAACGACGCCTGAGCGAAAAAAATGCATCAATGTTTTATATTAATACTATAATATATGCGAATGCTTTTTGAAGTAACTGATACAAGTTAAGGCCTGAAAATAAAAAATAACAAGCAAGTTCGTTGAATTGATATCCCTCGCCAATATGCTTCTGGACACAAAAGTGTTATATTTGACACTCAAAAAAGCATTTTTTCAAGATACAAAGGGCCATAACTCCTTTATTATCCAATGGTGTACAATGCCATTTGGCGTGCATCATCCTCTTATCCATAAATATACTCATACCAAGTTTCATTGAAATCCGCCAAAGCACTTCCAAGATATAGCTCCGATACAAAAGTGCCGGACGGACGGACGGACGAACGGAAAGACGGACAGAAAGACGGACGGAAAGACGGACGGAAAGACGGACGGACAACGCCAAAACAATATCCCTCCGCCTATGGCGGGGGATAAAAACGACCCAAACGTCATGTCACATACCACAAAAAGCAAATCATTGAAACAATTAGTAATCTAACAAACGTTCAGACATATGCCAACACGTCTTATTGGAATGGGTGGACCAAAGCAAACCCGCTGTTTTATTCCTCCATCGACAAAGCGCGTAAGCCCGTTCAAAAGCTCGCCCGTTTATTTTGAATACAGATAACACCATACGAAAATATGCGGTTTTTCAAGTTTAGGCTATTTTATTTATACAAATAATTGTGAATAACGATAATAATATATCCGTAACAAAAGATTGTTCCACCAAACGTGATTGAGTGAACTATCAAGCAAAGCACTGAAGATGTTTTGGACTTCAGTGAAACACTGATAATGAATTGACTTAATCCTTGAAATAATTTAGATCAAACAGTTCATTATGAATGAATCGTGATTTAAACACAAATCATATTTCTTAGTAAATATTTTACCACTTTAGACAATTACCCTGTGTTATAAATAATCAAATAGCTTATTTAAATTGATATTAGAGTGGATAATTTTGTGAGGGCCAGTATACGGAATGGCACATATGCGGGGCGGTGTATATCCGGTTGAATAGGATCAAGAAGGGCTATGGCCGACTATCGTGAGGGCTAACGTCAGGAAGGACACATGCCCGCCAGTCGGTTTGCGTAGTTAGAAAAAAGCAGGAGAATGCTATTAAAGCAAGAAATTATGTTCTAGTATGCTATTGTGACTGAACACAATATGAAACGTGTGTCGGCCATACGTATTGCTCGCTATCGTTTTGAGGATATAAGAGATTTTGTTCGGATTTAAGTAAGATGGTCATTGCGTGTATCAGTTGATTCAAAATTGTGATTGAGAAACGTTTTTAAATCTGTATCCAACATGATCAATCTATATGTAAAAATAACTATATACTATTATGAAAACAGGGTTTGGTCATGTACCGCCATATTTTTACCCCGAGGAAACTCTCTGTTTGTCATGGAAGAACTCATGACACAATCTTATTGAACTGAGTTAGTGAGTGATATACGTAAATGATTAATTACAAAAATGAATTATGCGTTCCCTAACTAAATAATCTGCATATTAAACCGTCTTGCATTAATATCGCATAGTAAACGATATCCGAAAATGTATAAATATGTTTACAAAATCACGTAAGTTATATTCATAATTAAGAAGAATTAAACGCATCGGTAGTGTTGAATCATATTCACATGGGATACAGCGTTGATTGTGCTCTTTAATGGGGGCATAAATATGAATATATACTCTTGTAATAACTTATTAAACTAGTTATGTCAAGGCATATAGTGATTTGATTCTATGTTGGTATATGATTATTTGTCCCGGACATTAGTTTTTGCGGACTATGGTTGCTATGTTAATTCTGACAATGACGGGCATTGGTTTCCACGGTATTTTGAAAACCCGGACAGTGGTTCATACATTATATTGACAACCTGGACAGGGGATCCACCATTTTATTGACAGCCCAGACATTTGTTCTACATTATATTTAAACCCGCGCATTAAATTATACATTAATACTGCCCAAACTTACTTTCGTTATATATATATATATATATATATATATATATATATATATATATATATATATGTATATATATATATATATTAATGATTAAATACTTAATATGGAATTAAACATGAGAACCGCATAAGAACGTGGCCTGTTTTCTGTATTTAATTTTTAATTATGATTATATGCACAAGATAGTACAGAAAAAAAAAAGAACCACATATATATACAAATAAACACAATGAAATATGTATGTACACGTTGAACATGTTGAGCATGTTTACAACTTCACACTCTATTTCCCAAAATATTGGGCGATGAATTTGTAAAATATATTAATTAAAAAAAATATGGCAACTTATGTAGACGACAAAAAACTTCATTACTCCTATTTTGAACTAGACTGAACTTTTTTGTTTAATATGTTGGTATGTTTGGAGTCTAGTTTTAGAACGTCAATGCGTTTTAATAAAATGTAGGAACCAATGTTCGGCCTCTTAAAATATATAGTTCGGCAGAAAATGACATATACCCGATATTAAAGTGTTTTTTGCTAGGGAACATGTAACTTATAAAGAATCCAAATGATCTTGTATCTTTGGGGGTTTTGAGAAATCTAAGATGGCGTCCAACATGGCCGCCGTTTTCAGCATTTTTACGTATGTGGTTATATAATCATGGCTGTATCCATTATTTTGGATTGTTTCAGCCTAAAATATAAAACAATACTGCGATGATGGTTAATGTTTTGGAAGTGAATTAATCGAATTCAAATTCCAGATTATACGCAATATTGCTGCCAATATCGACGCTTATGCAAATTACTGCAGTTTAAATTAAATTCTACTACATTAAATGGGAATTGAATTGTATACAAACTGAAACAACTGCATTTCTGAATGGCTCTTTGTAAAGACCATTCAATATTATTCACAACACTCCCTTAAATTAAACATTTTATACAAGGTAGATATATTGGTGAGAATACCAGACTATTATATGATATTATGAAATATACAGAAGATAATAATATTCCTGGACTCTTGATGACCATTGACTTTGAAAAGGCATTCAATACTCTTGAGTTTGATTTTATAGAATAAACATTAAATTATTTAAATTTTGGTACAACTTTAATTTCTCTATTCTTAGATGGCACCGATGTTTCCCTTAATGCTACCCTTGATCTGTTAAAAACCCATTTGATCTGGATTAAAAAGTAATTATGACAAAACAAATCTTATATGGATTGGTTCCAAAAAGTTCAGCATACGATCAATAAAAACTAAATATAAACTAGTATGGGGTACAACTAACTTTAAAGTTTTATGAATATTATTTGAGGTTGACTTAAAGAAAATGATAGACATAAACTTCCCCAGTAAACATGAAAAGCTGCACAATATTATTTTATTTTTTTGGAAAAGAAGAACTTAAACACCCCTAGGAAAGATAACTGTTGTTAAAACACTCTTACTTCCCTTTTTACACACCTGTATATAGCTCTTCCTAGCCCAGGAGAAAAAGTATTAAAACAGAGAAATAACCTTTTATCAAATTTTGTATGGGATGGGCAAGCAAAAATTAAACATTCTATTGCTGTTAAATCATATGATGATGGAGGAGTGGCCATGACTGATATATATGCTTTTGAAAAAAAAACAATGAAAATGACATGGTTACGGAAAATTGTATCAAGCAATGGAAAATGTTTCCAACAGGTGTATTCTATGTTTGATGTAAAGAAAATGTTCAATTGAGGAAAATGTTGCATAGAACAAATTATGATAAGTTTAACAAATTGTTTTTGGAGAGATGTCCTTACTTTCTATATTGAATATATTAATAAACAAAATATCAGTAAGTGTGAAGACATCCTTTATATGCCTTTATTTTACAACCACAATTTCAAGATAGGTATGCATTTTATATATAATAATATATGTATAACAGGGGAATACGATATGTAAAGGACATAGTGTGCACTTCTGGAGAATTTTTAAAACAATCTGTATTAGAAAATCTGATTGATGCTAAAATGAACTTCTTCTTTTATGAAGGCTTAATCAGAAATGTGAAGGCATTTTTCAAATTATCAGGATTTTCAGTAATAAGAAAGCCCAGTATACAATGTGCATTTATATCGTTTTACTTTAATAACATAGTATTGGGTCATAATAAAAATAAACTTGTTTATAAATGCTATGGCTATAATACAGATGTACCCACTTGCCATTCAAAATGGAATACACTTTTTAATAGCATCGAATGGTCAAAAGTGCATACACTTACTTTTACTATATCTAGAGACACATACACTCAGTGGTTCCAGACAATAATTATACACAGAATTTTAGGCACCAAATCTTTGCTATATAAAATGAATAATGTTAATGACAATTTATGCTGCTTTTGTAAAGAAAATGAAGAAACCATATAATACATATTCTGGGACTGTATTTGTACCAAGAGAATTGTAAATTATGTTTTAGAATTTTTAGGATTACATAATGTGCAAAAATATACAGAGATTTCCTGGCAAACAATGCTATTTGGGAGTACAAGCAATAACATGACTGATATAAATATCCTTATCCTAGCAATTAAAAAGTATATATTTGAATGCAAAAGATAGAATTAACTTCCTTCAATAAGAGGGCTCAACAATAACCTTTCCTTAGCATGGGAAACTCGAGCTTAAACAAAATATCAAGAATAGGAACTACTAAACTGGGCAGTTGTAAAGCTATTTGTAGATCAATAATAATCTAGGTGTAATTTGTATTGTTTTGCTTTAAATGTTTAATACCATTATTGTTTGTTTAAATTATATATTTTTCTGTCCAAACTCAAAAATATCATAACATGGCATTTGTGTATGTTTCTGTGTGTGCTTGTGTGTGTGCATGTAAGTATCTATATAATGTTATGCAAAGTTTTTATTTACTTCTATTATAGCAATACCTGTTGTTGTTTTATATCAAGCAAGAAGAATTGTTAAAGGATATTATTATATACTTATAAAGGATATTATTATATACTCTATTATATACTAACAAATTGACATGTAAATTAACAACTTGTATTGTAATGCATTGAGGTGAAATAAAGTTTACCGTATCAAAAAAAAACAAAAAACACTCCCTTAAATGTATTAGTTTACGTTTAAATGAAGAGATTGCAGACACGGAAACTAAAAAACCATAACATACAAATGTACTGCATAATACATTAGGTGCGCACATCAAGTAAACAACTTCGTTACGCACATAAGATTTACTACCGTTTAATTAACACTGAGTAAGATTCGACTACACAAACACAATCAATTATAATTCGTAATTATGTTCCTTATACATTAAATGATAGTTTACACAAGTAACATCTTTTTGATAAGTGAAGCATGTTTAAAGATTTGTTACTCTGCTTTTTGTTGCTTTCACCACTATTATTTAAGTCGAAAAAAAACCATATGGATTAATGTTTTTTCAGCTCATTCAGCAAATGTAGTGTCAATGGTAAATAGAAAAATTAAGCGATTTCAAGGACAGAAGAAAGCACAGATTCAAGTAGAAATGGCACACAAACAGGTTTTGCCACTGCACATTCTGGCCAAAATGGTTGTGTCCGCGAATCATGCGAAGCAAGCTTTATTTCTATAAGATACACTTACCACATAGTCATGTCATGAATCCAATGGATATTATGTGGTTCTGCCGTGAGCGAGGTATATGTCAGATCCAAGACATAAGTAGATTTTTTGCCACTTCTAGATGTGAAACCTGCAGACACGATAATGACATATCTAGAAAATGCAAAAGTATTCTCATCACAGTATGGTCAGATCTTTATTGTCATACAGATGTTCTACACGTATGTAAAGTTGCTGTTAATAATATCTGGCATCCCATAGCAGTTTCGGGATGTAATACTACGTCTCGGGGGTATAAACTTCCTGATGAGTTTTGTCGGGTCAGGGGGTGATGTTCATATAAACGACTAATGAGATATTACCATGACAAGAAGAGAATTATAGGTGAAACACTTAAACCTGAAACTCTCATGGTTTATAGTTTCAGCCTGTATATTTTCAGCATGATGGAAAAGATTTGAGCGAAATGAGAAGTGCCAATTTAGTGGACACTGATGGACAAACACACAAGAAAAGCAGGGGAGGATTAATGCAGATGCTAAGGACAAAGCATGTATTCGGAGAAAATTGACATAATGTAATGATCTGTTGGATCCAAGCATGTATCCACCCTATCTTGTGAACATTATGACTGCTTATGTTGATCAAGCAATATATATTGGTAAAAGCCAAATTATTGAATTTAAAATCTCATTGCCGAACAATTTTTATGGATCAATATCTCAATAGGTTGAAACACAGATTGGGTTCAGACACATAAGTGTATGACATCAATCTGATTTATTTAAGATTGACTGGAATACACGCTAGGTCTTAGGAATTTGACATTAACCATATAATAAACCATGAATTGGCTCCAGTACATACTGCTGTGTTTACTGAAACAGGGGAACTCAGAATATGAAAACCCAAATCGGTGCTAAAAATTAATTAAAAGTAGACTTGTCTTCGAGGCACATTGAAAGCCAGATCACATTTTCAGTATTGAATGGATCTGTTATCCCGTATGCCATCCACTGGCCCTTAGACGGAAAGATGCATTCCTCTATTGACAACTTTAAGTCTTATATAAGACATCAACAAATCTGAATAAATGTGAGTCATCATCAAGAGTTCGGCAAAGTAAGGAAGACACAGAATGTTATACTAGGTGTTACTGAAAACAAACAACGGCTGTTCTATCTGATGTGTAATGATTTATACACGGATAAAGAATTTTAGCTCTTGTGCATTCAAACACACAAGTTGGTCATTACAGGAGATCATGATACGCCCACAGAATCATAATAAAGTGTCTTATCAAATCGAGCTGATTTAAAAACTATCCACGAAGAAACTGACTTTATTATGATAAGGCAAATGGTTGATGTTGTAGGAGCAGAAAGCACTGGCATGTCTGTGGTGCTTGTTTTGTTGCTACATCTCTATGTTGTCCTGAAACTTTCATTATTGGTCGTCATGGAACCACCAGTGAAAGAAAGAGGAGTTATAGGCATTTGCAAAACTACCTAAAATTAAAGAAATATCGCGACCGACTTGCTGTCTTATCATGCTATTTCTGGATGCGACACTGGCTGACTATTCTGGTATCGATAAGGGTACACTTGTTAAGAAGCAGAAAGCCTGTAATTCTATTAGATTGTAAGGCGATATGACAGCTTGTAGGGTTGCAACGGATATCCGAAATATTCGAGATTCGCGGGACCAAACGAGGATTCGCGGATCTAACCGTGATTGGTAAAATCGGTTTCGAATCCGGATCTTATTTGAGTTTAATCTTTCCTTTGCGGTAAATGTTTCTTTCGCCCTAATACTTTTCGTTATTTTTTTCTTTCTGTTTGAAAGGCAGACTGGTACGTAGTTTGTCACAATTATCGCTACTTTTTCGACAAAAACATGTTACTACACAGTCTTCTTTCGTTTTCGATGGTGCAACATGGCACAGAAGGAAATTCACGATGCACCTAAACAATTAAAATCATCGGTGTGGAAGCATTTCGGGTTTTATCAGCATACTAATTATGGCGTATAAGTGGTCGTTACGAAGTTTTTTATTGATACTTATTGCAGATTGCGCGTGATGCGTTTATTGCTTGCTAAAATATAGCGTTATTCATATTATATCTGACTGACATAGATGTGTTTAATATTAGACATTATTATTAATGTTTGTCGTTAAAATACTTACACTTTTTTCGTGTATGTGCGATTGTGATTGTTTTTGAGAAATTTGCGGAATCTTGACCCGGGTATAAAAGTTTGTTCGAACAACGTAAGTCCTTTTTTTCATCTACTTAGTATTTGTTTTTGTTTTTGATGTCGTTATGTATGCTTTCACTACTGCTGTTGCGGCTGCAGCTGCACCTACTAATGCTAAAGTAGTATACCTATTAGTAGCTGTAAAGTTTAAAATAATAATACAAAAGTTAAATACTTTTTTCATAAGAAATATGTAAGTTATGGTGTTTCAAAACAAAATTTTGGTTGTAGCAATATAAATTATAATTTATTTTCCGTAATTTTACTTTCAAATTAGGATTCAAAACGATATTCGATATCCGAGCCTTTGGATTCGAATTCGGATCCGATTGAAATTTTGGATTCGCTGCAGCACTAACAGCTTTTATGCAAGAGTTGTGAAGGAAGTGACCAGCTTTGTCTTTGTATGATATGGAAGGCATAATACAAAGGAAATTTTTATTACAAGACCAAACCTTTTGGCTGCCAGGGTAGGCAAGTCAGGTACGGCTATGCCGTCGCCTACAAGCTTGCCGCCAACCATGGAAGCATTATATTAAAATGTTAAACGTATTCACAAACATGCGTGTATATGCGAACATGCATAAGATGCAGACCGACGCCCCCCCCCCCCCCCCCCCCCACCGATATGAATTCATGTGATTTTGTTTTGCAAAAGAAAAATGCGTCAAACATCCTTTTACCCATTACAGTAGCATCAAATGTAGCTTGAGCTACGCTAAATGTGTTTTAATTGATAAAATGTGGATGTACAAGCGATTACTCATGTTCAACACTTTGGTGCTCATGTAATCAAGTGCGACTACCATGTTCTATCGTTTGCGCTTGTTAAACGATTCAGGTTGACAGAATGCAATATAACAAGACTAAACATACCCGATAGAAAAATTACTTTCTCGATGAGAAAGGAAATATGGAGAATCATAGCTTATTGCGTTATGTTATTGTTGGTATCAAAGACAATCATGGGAACTGAACTAATATTTACATGAGAAAATCACTATATGATAGACAACAACTCACAACATGAGCTCACCTAGAATACATACTACTTTATACCATTATGTTTGAAAAACGTGGCCTGACCACGACCTTGATGAAAAAAGTTTGAATAATACATATTATGGTGTTACAATTGATACAATGTGCTTTATTACATATATTACAACGGTGTATTTTCATAACACAAATCATACCTTTGACGAATTTGCTGTTACTGTACACAAAGACAATATAACTTTTCTCCAATGGTCAGGATTATGTTCTTTTTGTACTATACACTGCATATGTATTATTGGAATTCATTTTATTGAACACTTATTAAACACTAATTTGCTACTTAATTGTAATATTTTCCATTTTCATTATTCTCATGAGAAATTTTAGATATGATCTTAGTTTTAAGGCACTTTTTGACTGCCATCTTGATTCTGGCAGCCATTTTGGACGCAATCTTCATTTGTTTATACTACACACGTTTGCATTTCTTTTTTTATTCAACATGTTTAAAAATCTCAAAATGGCATTATAATGTATAAAATAAAGCACAGCTGAAATATATAACAAATAAGATTGAACACGGCGGCCATCTTGGACGCCATCTTGAATTTCTGAAAATCCCCGGCATCATTTGAATTCTTTATCAGCATCATGTCTCCTACTACAAAACATTTTAACATTTACTATACAACTTCATGTCGGGTTTAGTGAAAAATTGCCACTTTTCTGCCGGACTTATAGTTGGAACGGTTGTCAAAATATAGTCGGTACCAATGTCCGGTTATAAAAAAAGATACACGCAAGAACGAACATCCGCCTATGTAAAGACTTTACTAAAATATAGTTAAAAAATTCCTACTTGTGAATAACATTTACATTTATAAGCAGCAACACAGAGGTCATCCGGACCTAGATTCCTACTAAATTAGGTTTGGCAATAAATATTTAATGCATGGTACAGTCGTACCGTGCAATTGTCGTTATAATATGCGATACACGGGCCTACTTGATATTGATAATAGATTTGCTTCCAATAGCAATGGTTACTTTTAGATCCCATTTTATTCAAGAAATATTTGAAAATGTAAGATTAAAAGTAACACAGGTTTATATTGGCAAGGCGGTAATCGCAGTGGTTGGTGCACGCGGTTCGCATCTAGACGACCTGGGTCAAAGCCCGTTCTCAAAAGCATGCCAGTTGGTTTGTGATCACTTTACCGGGTTGTTGGAGTTTAAGTCCTCCCCCTCCCTGCAGCACAACTCATGGCAAGCCAACATTTAACATATTTAAGTAAGAATTGAATAGCTTGCAATTGATGATTTAACTAAAAACCGCCCCAACGTTCATGTTTCTAGTACATGTTTGTTAATTGTGTTGGATTGATAGGACACACTCCGGTCCATACTTAAAGAAGCTTTAGTCACGGAAGGACCTCATTAGATTCGAAACACACACACTCATATTTACAAGTGTTTATTGTGATCAGAACAAAGCACATTCAAGAAACGGAATGATCTTTTTTAAATTTGAATTACGCATACTTACAACTGCCCATTGTGATCAGAGCATTGAAGATATAAACACTGATTTAAAACTGCGTTGCATTAGTTAGGAAAACTTCCAATTTATTATATGTTTATTTGAGCATTTATTTGTTCATATCGTATTAATACATTGCGTTTTGTTGGAATACTTGTGCTAAATTACCAAAGCCGGGACGTTCGCGTGCGAATCCGGAAAAGAGGACTGAACAGTTTCGCGAGGTGCTTCCATCGTTTCAGTAAGTAAGTTGTCTATCTTATGTATCGTCCCTGTTTTTCAACGACAACCTTTTAATTGTCATAATTAAATAACATATACATGAATGTATATGATTATTAATGGCTTGACGACATTAATCAAGTACGCGATCAATCTTTAAGCCATGTATACATCGCTAGCCCTTTATTCGATATTTTTGCTTTCACGATAAACAAGGCAAAATAACACTGAATGAGTGAGATTTCTTATATATTAGATAAATAAGTAAATAAATTTAGTTTGAAACCAGTTACGAATTAGTTATTCTTACATTAATTTAACATCTGAACGTTATTTGGATTATATATATAAAATAAAATAAAAAAAATAATATATATATATATATATATATATATATATATATATATATATATATATATATATATATATATATATATATATATACATATACATATTAGTTTTAGTTTAAGCCTATTTTTTTAGCTCGATTGCATTGAAAGCCTAAGGCTTATTAAAAAACGCTCGCAAGTTCGTTTTCTGGGTCTAGAACCAGAGGGTATCGAACCCGTGACCTCCCGATCGCTAGGCGTATCTACTATACCACTGTGATATATAAAAAAAGTATACATTGTATGCTTGGAAATACGTATATTATATAAATTTAGCGTAGGCATGTATGAAATATATGAAGTCATATCATTTCCGTTGTAAAAATGTACAAACGTTATCGCATATGCATGACGAAGGTCGCTAGTATTAGTAAATCTTAATGGAAACTTTAAAATATGATTTTCATTTACGAGCTTTTGCAACGTAAATTAATGTTTATAGATTGGCAATTGGATGGCCGCATATTTCGAAATTATGTTAAAATAACTTCAAAGTGAACAACAAAAAAAACAGAAAAGCTTTTAAAAAAACACACACAACAATCGAAAGCGTCGTTGATGACAGAAGTCTTGTTCGCAAAGAGTCAATTTAATAATACATCGGTATACTTTTATTACGGCGAGAGCCAATCTTTTCTGGCACTACAAGACGGAACACCGGAAACGAAATACTCGCCAACACCAAAGCAAACAAAACATCTCATTCTCATTGATAAAAGTATTCCGTGAATGCATCATCCCTGTTGTTTTGTAACGGCAACCGAAAACACGAACTTGCACAAGTTCAAGGATGTACTATACAGATCTTGTCTAGAGCTACAGATTGGAATGAACCATCAGACTCATGTTTGTTAAAGGGACTTGTTCACAGATTTTGGAATGTTTTTAAATGCTTCAAATGTATAATGTAAATATCGGAAATACAATATAAAAAATTATCAACGCCTGTGATCGTACAAAAAACCTTTGGAGTAAAAGTATTACGCTAAAATCGATCGGCTATTTGCTAATGTAGTTGTAAATGTATTGTAAACTGTATATAAGCAATCAAGCTTTGTGCCAAAGTATAATGATTACAACTAAACAACCCGAATTATTCAATCGTTTCGCGTTTGTAAAGCTGTATAATTTTTAGGTTTTTAACTCGTCAAAAGATGCATGTAATAAGTATTGTAGAACTTCATAAATATTCATTATTATTGTATCTTTGCAAATAACATAACTACAACTAACATGTGTAAATTTGAATTTTGTTTTCCAAATGTGTAAATCTACCTAAACGTGAACAGGTCCCTTTAAATTGTGTGTAAATATATATTCTTTATTTATTTCGTGATGTTAACATTTGTTGTGATAGAAATTGATCAGTCCTAAGCAGTACATGCATTTGGTTGCATAGTATTTAAGCGCGTGCTATAAAACATGTCATTTTTTCATAGAGGCCAAATGTATATGCTCAACTGTTTGCTATTTGCGTATGGCTGAAATGCCCATAATTACTGCAGAAAAGCCTGTAGTTGACTATACCACGTGACTATGACGTAGCATAGTGCTTTCTTTTAGAATGCGTACATAGAAAATTTCGCGACAAGTTGAAGTATAAATCATTATTCGTTTTAATTACTCTATACTATTTAGGATCCGTTTAAAATAATTCCATTTTAATAAGTTTTTACTGTGTATGCCAATTTGTGAATGAATGTACATGAGCAATTAAAATCCCTGACGAACGTGATTAAACCGTACTTCTTACTTCTATTCATCGTAGATTTTTATCGCTACAGCCAAATTTTCAGGTCGCACGCCATTAACTAGAAAACACGTGGGCCGTTGGATATTTAACCCTAATAAATGACCAATTTGTATTCAGGCATAACAAAATCACGAAATCAATAGTGATGCGTCGAGTATAAGGGCAAAAGCATATACACGTTTGTTTAATATTTGTATTTTCTTTGGGGAAACGATTAATTACAGATTATACATGTCTATTTTGATAAAAGCACACGGATTTCGTCGGCTAATGTTCAATATTCAAAACGCAATGCGGAAACATTAATGGGTTTTGCCTTAAACGTGTGTCATCCCGATACAAAAATTAATTAATTGCCCAAATGAAAATGAAAAAGTATGTGGAAACGTTCAAAACTTTTGGTTATACTAATTATCATAACGGAATAAAAAAAAAGCGTTAAAAACCAAAAAAAGCCACGGTCTTTCAACCCATAAATGATTTGGCCACTCGTCTTGTACTTACAATAGGGATCCTTATAGCTTAGCGTAGTAGGGATCGCAATTATTTGGTCACAATTTTTCTCTAACTAATCTTGGTAATTCAATGCAACTTTCGATGCTATTAGACAAAATGGTATATAATTTAACTCAACCTAGGCACAATTGTCGCACTTAACAAATGCCCCAAACGGGGTACAAAACGTGAAAGTAGGGGAGATATTAGAAATGACACTGCATCAAAAGAGCTTCCCGATTATATTAAAAGAGACCCTTAGTATAACCCATGTGTCCGCTATTAAGGCGACATGACAACTTGGAATCGGCAATTTAATGTCTAAACACCCATGTTGAACTCGGGTCTCATTATATCTCACACAAGTAGGCCATTGTCAGAAATATTTATCAAGGTTAAGTATTATTATCCAGAAATGAATATATAACAAGAATACCAAACGTCTTTTGAATGCAACGAACACGATTCAGAGCACATCCGAGAATTACAAACAAAGACGTTTTATTATCAAATAATGTATTTTATTAAATTCGCATAGAAGCTGCTGATGTATAATTAAAAGGCTAGGTAAGGGCAGTTATACTTGGGCTTCATTAACCTGTTTTTGACGAAGACCATGCTCACTGGATTGCTGCTGATGTAATGAAAACAGTCACGAAACATTAAAAACAATTTCTGGTCGTGGTTCTTATGCATAACAATATTTTTTCGATAACATATTCTGAGATCCGGATACATTTCCGAAACTGGCGGTCCTCGTGTCCAACAATACAAAAAGATATTCAAAAATATTTGTATTGTTTGAAATGAAAACGAATCTGTTAAACATATTGATTGTTATCGGTTTATTTTTGATCGACATATTGTTTAATGATAAAATAGAACGGTTCATTACCAACCAGTCGAGCCGCATTGCTATCTGTGCTGGTGAGGTAACGAGCTCTAAGTGCTTTCCCCCGAACCAGTAATATCATTAATTGAGTCAAGTGACGCCATCGAAACAAAACCCTTTTTCATTGGTTGATATGAAGGTAACTGGTTTCACTCCTTGAAATGATTGTTAAGCGACAGCGGAGAACAATACGAACTTCCCCATTTTCTTGACCTTGGCAATATACAATGCGAAACAAAGCACTTAAATCGGCTGTAAAGTCTCATCGAGCACTATTGGGTTTAATAATTCTGCTTACAAATAATTGTTATTTATGATAAAACATTAAGCTATTTTCACTTTTAATTGAAAGTTTTACCAAATGTTACAAAATGATACGTCTAATCTAAGTAAGCAATTTATAATATCATATTTTAAAATGTTAAAATATTGTAGGCCTTAATATATTAAATGCATTGCTATCAATAACTCCATCATACTGAATTAAGAAAATAAAAAGTACTATTTTAACAAAAATATGCATATGTCATTACTAATTATAAAATCATTTACACAATGAGAAAAAAAGTTGTTGTTTTTTCAAATTGAGTACAATTTTCAACTATTTTAACATACAACGATTGCCGTCTGCTTTTAACTTCCTCGTGCATATTCTGATCTTAACCCGAACATGTATTATTGTTAATACAACATCTATATCTTATTTTTTACCGTGTATTGCTGACGTAAAAAAATAAAATTATAACAACAAAATAACATTTATCACCACGTTAACCGAACCCAGATCACCGTCTGCGTTTTCCATCTTTTGTGTATAGTGAAACGTTTTCCTATGTAATCTATATTGGATGCGTTTTTCGTATGCGTCTAAGTCAAAGGCCTTTTTTTACATGTAGACATAACTTGCTTGGAATAAAATGCAACATTTCCGGTTAGCGCAGTAGTCGGTACATGCGCGCCTCACCTCGTCGACAAGGGTTTAATCCCCATCAAAGGAAGAATGCTAGTTTGATCAATGTTCACAATACCGAATATGTGGGGTTTCCTCCGAGTACTCCGGCGTCCCCTTCACAACCAAAGACCACACCCAATTTGGTTATCTCAAATTGCAGCTATACTTCAAAATTCGCCCAAACTGTCTTGATCTTAGTACATACGTTATAAAGAAGCTTTTATTTGTAAAATGTTTATGAACAATATAATGATTCTTTACTAACCACACCTTTCAACTCACACGACCCGAAAGTGTAATATACTGTATAACATTACACCACTTGATTGTCACTCTAAAGTGTAAGTAGTTTCATATTTTATTTAAGTGACACATAGTACATACATATTATAGTTATTATATACATTTCAAATCAAACCGTACTACCCAGCCATGCAAATGGCTTACGAGTCCCTAATTAGACATGGATAAGTGTAGTTGTCTAATGTCTGATAAAAAGTATATAGTAAAATAATCACAGATTTGATATAGGATATAGCATAAACACAGTCTCTCTTCAGGCTTCAGGTGTCGGAATCTCCCGGTTTCAATGCGTAGTGGCAAGGGTCCCAGTTCTGATCTGTGCAATAAACGATCTGAGATGTTTCGGGAGGCACATTATCACGTAGTTTTCGCACTCATAAATGTTTTATTTGCCGATTGGTTCTGAGTTTCGGCTGGGTTTCGAGGAACTGTGTCCATTTGTTGATGTCGTTTTTCTTATAGTGTTCGGTGGCCCGACTGAGAAGACTATCTAGTGAGAAGTTGCCCATCGATCGGGATGCAAATATGTGCTGGAGGTTCAGTGAGTCAAAGATGTGTTTAATGTCGGAGTTCCAGCCCTTATTATGAGAGAAGCCCCAATTAAATACCCTCTTTGTTAGCATATCGTATGGCAGCTTAACAAGGCGGTCCCACAGGCGCAGCATCCCTATATGGTGTGTTTCGGTAGTAATCTGCCACCCCACGTCGCCGTTCTTTACAACATTTGATGCGTGTTTATGAACACCAATAAAGGCTCGAATCGCCCTATGTTGTATCGTGTCGCATTACGAGTATGTTTTGTATCTCCAAACACCTGAACTATAATCCATTACAGGTATAACACTGCTGTTATAAAGTTTGGTGTATACGGAGGACGTAAGTCCATTTATTGTTTAGCTTTATTTAAAATCCCACCGAGAGCCCTGCCCGCCGATTCCGCTAGTGTGTTAGCGGTAACGGAAAAGTCAAGCGTGTATGATAAAATGCACCCGAGGTATTTTTAACTGTTCGTTATGTTTATAGCGTGCTCTCCTATGTTAAAGAAAAACATTGTTTGTTGCTGACTTTGTTTTCGGAAATGCATAACACTCGTTTTCGAAGGATTTATTTTCATGCGACATCTTTTGCACCATGTATCGATTTTATCCAGCATCGTTTGAAGATTTTGCTCGCTTTCGCTAAAAATCACAATGTCGCCTGCGTACAATAGGATACATATATTTACACCGTTGATCATTATGCCACAGTTTATTTCCTTCAATTCATAAGCCAGATCATTTATATAGAGCCCAAATAACGTCGGTGAACTTATGTTTCCCTGCTCGACCGAGCATTCGATGTTGAAGTAGTCGGTTAAGTGATTGTTAATATTCACCCTCGCTTTCGACGAGCTGTAAAAATGACGTAGAACGTGATAGAAGCGTTCGTTCACACCTATTGCTAATAGTTTGGCTAACAGACAATCCCTGTCCACCTTATCATATGCTTTCATCATATCAATGAAACATGTATACGTTGCTAGTCCCTCTGCCTTTCTGGGTATTTAAGGGTCTCGTCGAGGGCCTAGCGCCTAAATAAGGCGCCAAAATTCTTTTGGGTTTTCCGTCCATATAGTTTCCAGTTCAATTAGTTTGTCCGTTTCAAACTGCCGTTTACATCGTTTAATTTCCCTATCGAAACGACGTTGCTTTAATGTATACAGGCGCCTGTATTCAAGTTTGTTGCGTTTGTTACTGTTACACTTTAGAAATGCATGTTCACTTTCACACACATCTTTGAAGAGAGAGTCAAGGTTACAGTTCCACCACGGTTTCGACTGATGACGGAAACCCTTTTTTGATCGATTTGACATGTTTCTGTTTTTCACTTTTGCAAGGAGTGTTTCATAGTATAAGTTCCACACCTCTCTATATAAATTATCGATTTCACTTTGGCGCAAATAACACTTGTATAATATCGATCATTTGTATCAGTCTGTTGTTTTCGATAATCTGCGCTGGTATTGAGTCGTAATTAAACCTCTTCCCATTTATTGTTTTAATATTTTTATCAGTGCACGTTCCGTTGGCCCTGTTTGTTTCATTATTGATTAACCTTTTATCAGTCCTTTTAAAACATAGTACAGTGTTCAGGCATTGCGCAATCCGGTTTAATGTCGTACTTATGGCTGAGTTCTTTAACGGTATGTAACTCGAATCTGTTCTGTTATAACGACCTTCATTAGCATTAACTGTTTGGTTTTGGAAAAGTATAACACTTCGTGGCGGCAAGCAGGTCGCACATTTTTTTATTTTTACATAGGATATTTATTAAGAATCTTTGTTTAGTATGATATATACTAGACAACTAAAAACAATTTTCATTACTCTTCAGAGTGTTATTACACGTCGAGACGTCACTCAAGTTTTATACTGTATTACTATTTATTTCCCTTTGAGTCCGCAAGAAGCAAACGAAGTCGATGAAATAGTCTCTGTATTTAGTCATAACAATACTATTTCATATTTAATAATATATTTTTCAAGAATGTTTTTTAAGCATTTGATGATTTTCAATCGTCAATCAAGTAAAACGTTAAATACATTTAAGGGCATTACTTCAATTTAGGTCGGCAAGCGTGTGTATAAGTAAAAGGCATAGCACCATTTGAGGCGATAAATTTACTCGAAGTTAGTAGATTTATTTCCTGTTTTTAGAGACATAGATGATCCTATTCAAGTGTAAGGTTGTTTGCTATATCAATTGTTGTAGCCTGCAAACGAGCTCTCTTCTAGATCACTGATGTCCTGAATGGTTACGTTATTTGTTGCACAATTTTCCAAAATGTTTTAGTATGCGTATAAGTATGTTTGTAAACTGGGTATATATGCGTATTTGCATTAAGAGCATTTCTGAAAAGGGGTTTGAAACTCTGATAATATTGGTGCTAACATGTCTTAAGATATATCTAATTCATCGCTTCGGTATTATAAACTATCGGTTCTGAATTTGAAATGCATAAGAAGCTTACGAATACACTTTAGAAGTTTTAATTCTTCTTCTTCTTTTTCTTATTATTTCTTCTTCTTCTTCTTTTTCTTCTTCTTTTCTCGATAACTACCTCACTTGGAGTCCGCAAAGGTAAACGGGTAATGTTCTGTACAGCCTGTACTTGTTCTCCTGCAGGCCATACATTTCCCTTTGTTGTTGATGGTCCCTGCATTCCTGAAAATTGTTTTCAGCAGCTGGAGTTTCACTTCTTTATATTGGAAGTAATAACATGCAAAATTTACAAACAGAGTTTAATGCACATTCAAACGACAGTTGTGGTCTCATTTAGTCCAAAAAGGATCATTTTGAGGGTAAATTTTAATTGAATTCCACCGAATATTATAACAATAAGGCAAACAATAAGTCCTCATATCCAACTTTCGTTTAACCTCTAATTTGTAAACAAACTGTGAGTTGTAAAGGAAAAACAAAACAAACTCAAAATGTTCTAAGCAACGACATGTATCTTAAAAGATGTCTTTTCAAGACGCATGTAAAGAATAAGCATGGGACGTTCTCTTAAGAGTACGTTAGAGGCTTAAAGAATTAATTGCAAGTAAACAAATAAATATGACCTCATTGATCTGTTTCTATTGATGTCCACATATTGATTCGGCCGTATATTGGTTAACTGTATATAAGATACATGATTTTGCTTGAAATCTCAAAACAATAAAAATGCTTTATGATATTTAATATAAAACGATATTACACACATACATACTTAAAATCTAACAGCATGTTAAAGGTGCCTTTTCACAGATTTTGGCATTTTTTAACTTATTCATTAAATGCTTTATATCGATAAATGTAAACATGGGATCGTAAAAGCTCCAGTAAAAAATCAAGAATAAAATTAAAAAAAGGAAAAGAACATTGCCCGGACCAGGTTTCGAACCAGTGACCCCTGGAGTCCTGCCAGAGTCCTGAAGTAAAAACGCTTTAGCCAACTGAGCTATTCCGCCGAGTACACTTCCTTGGCGTATTTTATACCTTATATAAGCAATCTTCGTTGTTTCACAAAATTTAACGACAAAAACAGAACTCTCCAAATTATTCAATCGTTTCGCGTTGCAACGCTTTATAATTTTTAGGTTTTAAAATCGTCAAAAGATGCATATAATGGCTATATTAGACCATGGTAAATGTTCAGTATTACTGTTTCCTCACAAATATCATAACTAAAACGAAAGTTTGCGAATCTGAAACAACTTTTTTCAATTTTGTCAATTTACCAAAGCGTGAAAAGATCCCTTTAAAGCAATTTTGAAACTCCATTTGTGTTTGTATCCCCATATGTATGTGGTACTTTTATTAAAACAGTTCTCCTTCTATAAACTTATGAAAGCCCTATATTTATTTGAAATTCATTTATCAATATTATCCTGATCCTCAATTTTTAGTCACCACAAAAAAATCATAATAATTATTACGAGTGTTTTTTTCTATAAGACTTATCTCTGCATAGAAGATTTAATTAAACATATCAATTATCTTGACCATACGTTATCGTTCAAGCCCGAATGCGAGATTGAACGGGTAAAACTGCGTCTTTAATCCAGAATTGGTGAATCTAAAATTAAAAATACGACGGTCTTAATACCAAGCTCAGTTATCGAATTTATTGTATTTAGAGGATAATGATTTCCCACACCGATTGCATTCGTGGCAACATAATCCAAGTAGAGAAATGTAGTTCACAACAATTACTTAGCCCGATGCCCGCAAATTGTACTGGAATACCTATTACTTATTGATACAAAAAAACTTACATATAGTTTTAATCGAACATCGACGGTCTTAACACGGATTTACCGAAACAAAATTAATGTCATAAGTTGGAGTGGTTCAAGATAAGTTATCCACTCTTGCAATGTTGTTATTGTAGTTGTTAATGAAGTTGTGAACGTTCATATTTAAACTTTACATTCAACGCTTAAAGGCCTAGAGCAAGCCTTTTTTCATTTGATGGGGCAGGGTCGAATCCGGAGGGGGTACACGATCCGTTACAGTGTTGGACAAGGGGGAAGCGGCAAGAAGTCGATTTTTACTCTTTATGCTGCCGATAAAGGTAGTTCTTAAAACATTTTAGGAATTGGTCGTTATTTAAGGAAATGCACTCTCTTAAATAATGACCAGTTCCGAAAATAACTTGGGGAAAGTCCTCTTTGATGTAGAGGCATTGAACTTTCCAGCCAATCCCCTCTACGTTTTCAGCACAACAAACTTGCTTGGAAAAATATGTTTGGAAATATCCGTGTCCTCTTTTTGAGAAACAACTTACTATTTGAAGTAAATGCCTCACACATGAGCAAAACAAAAGTATTTCTTAAAGTCCAACGATGTATATGTATCGTCTTGTCAAACGTTAAGCACAATAACTGGCCATAGCCAACACTATTTGAAGTTTTCGATTGTCCTTCTGATGCCGTTGCTGTTCTTCGTCTTTCCACTCAGTCTGACGTTTGTTCTGCTCTAACTCGGAATATCCTGGATACCGACATGAAAATAAATATGATATGTATAACTACTTTCATGTATCCGATATTTAAATACGGTGTTTACACTCGAAAGATTATTCCTTTAGTGCCTCGAGAATACCCTGTTGCAGGCTACTGTGAAAATATATTGGGAATAACTCATATACGTGTTAAGTTATTTACCATATATGTTAAAATTATTTTAAAAATACAAAATGTTTCAACAAGAGTGAAAAAAGTGTGAATACGCTGACAATAATACTTTTAACAATTATTGATGTCAAATAATAAGAAAGATTGTGAAATAGACAGTTTACATTCTCTTTATTTCGATCATTTGAAAACTTTAAAATAGTAATAATATCTAAAGTCTCGCACATCTGATTGTTTATAGATAACACCACATACTACAATGTCCACGTGCAAAACGGTCGCGTTGGCGGTGATTATTGCTCTGTGCACGGGTATCTCGAGGGGCCAGTGTCCAGCGAAGTGTAAATGCAACGGAACCGCCGTAACATGCATTGACCGACTACTGAAGACCATACCCCGTTCTCTACAGGACGCTATCTCCTTGTAAGTACCGGAATAATGTATCAGCTGTGTGTTATACGTCTTTCTGTTTGTTTGTATGTCTAACAGAATGTCTGTCTATCTGTTCAACTTTCTGTCTGTCTGTCTTTCTGTATGTTTGTCTATCTGTCTAACGGTCTGTCTGTCTGTCTGTTTGTCTATCACCATCATCATTATCAATATATAAATGTAATTATTAGTATTTTAATCATCGTGCTGTTCTTCATCATAATCATCATCTTCTTCTTCTGTGTCTCCTTCTCCATATTTATTATCATCATCATCATCATCACCATCATCTTCATCTTAAGCGTAAGTATTATGTTTACTTGTGTTGCTTGAATGTGTAATCATATTGCGTAGGTTGTTATCATTCAGTAAGCGTTCAGAATATTGTGTCCACTAGGAGTACTGTCCATGTGTTGCATGTCAGTGTGTGGCCTGCGATATTTGAATGAAAACCGTTCTCTGATGAGTGCCTTTGTCCCCTCTCGACTGCGAGGATTTCGTCATTTCCACGCTTTCTGGGAAAAGCACTGCAATATTCTGGTTGTTTCTACGTGTGGTTTGACTATAGTCTTTCCTATATACAGGCAAAATTAAATGCATGTTAACCAATTATTTGCATATTAAAACAAACAGATTTGCTTCGTAGAATTATAATTATGGTTTATTGTTTCTATTTATTGTGTTTGTGTTCCAGGAATTTATCTCGCAACATGATCCAATCACTACCCGACGAGGCATTTAGTGGCTGGTCGAATTTAACGGAACTGTAAGACAATTTCATATATCTAACGCAGTAAATAAATGGCAATGTGAAAGTAATATTTCGTAATTTTCTATTTTTCACCGAACTGTTGCATCACAGTATGTCGTTCTCATTACTGTTTATTGGTCTCAAATACAACATACATGATAACATGACATTTTACCCGCGAAATCCACATTTTGCAAACTAAAGTGTCCTTTTTCTTTTGAATATGCCTATATACGAAAACACCTATTGGATATATGCTTTGTGTGAACAATACCTGATTATATTCGCTTAAAAATAATGTTTTTTATTATGGAAGTTTTACCTTTTCTCATGAGATTTTCATTTTTAATGGTGAGTTCATGATTGTATAATTCTGGAATATTTCCCCCACGTAATGCATGTAACACATGCCGACAGATGTTAAATGACTCAAGTAGGCATTTTATTTATAGTTAAACATTTTAAACAGTATCAATTTACTTGTGTCAATTATCGTTTAAAAGATATTGATGGAAAACAATTTCCAATGGGGATAACATCTATGAAAAAAAGTTGTATTTCATTGCATATATGCCACGATTAACTTTATTTAGTTGTATACATATTATTACTTAATATTGTTAATAATATTTTAATAACTATTTAAATTTCATATATCCCGATATTATTTTTTTCCCATTAAACATGGAAAATAAATCGGATGGTAAAGTAACCCGCCTTTTAAATCGGTAAACAATCCTACTACTTAAGAGCGGTAGAACTTATAAAAGCAATTGAACCTGTGTACCTGGATATTTTGAATAATGTGTACACATACTCGAAGATTTAAGGCCTTTTAAGAAACATTGTTTTTCGGCGAAGCTGTTTAACATCACTTTTGACCGTAGATGACCTTCATTCATGATAGGTCCCCAATGAATAAATCCGAATTGTTCATTGGCTAATAATACACAATCACCGTAAACATTGGATGCATATCATTTAAACTGAACTATGAATATATTGTAAATTACAAGTAAATTACAATAAATTAAAAACTGTCATGATACAAAACATCCTTTAAACATTACATCGAAACGTTTCTCCTTAGTTTACGGAGCAGTATAGCATAAATCACATGTCTCTACAATTAAATGACGCGATTGTCTACATGCAGTAGCGGTCACACTAAACACTACAAAAACAGGCTAGATTGCACTTTATCGGTACGCAGTTGTTTACCACTATCGACAAAGCGGGGTTTTGGGGCGGTAGATCCCGATACTAAGGAAATATATAGGTGTTGGAAATATATCTGTCTTTGATTTATTCCAATCCATATTTGCGTTTATTAGTGTCAATATGTTTCTCTGTACTCTGTTTTGTTTATTTGTTTATAAAGTTCTGTCTTTTTTCAAAAAAATCATATCACTATGATGCTTACAATAGTGAGTCTTTTATGTTTACATTCTACTAACATCTTAACATATTATAACACAATATCTGTTATTTCATTCCAACATTATGTTCATAGTATTTCAGTGGCGAATATGTTTTCTTTTCCTATTGAAACTAATGCATTACTCGTTCAATTATGAAAACCTAGTCATTACAATACTTTTGACAATAAAACATATACTTGCACCTCTTCTTGTTCATATTTTCTTATTTGCTAATATAGTAAAATATATTATCTTATTATCACTCACTACCTTTATCAAAATACATGGTCGCTTCATTCCATCTCCTTTCGATGGTCGCAAACATTACAACATCAACGCCGTATATCTTTTTAAAGATATTTCCTGTTAATATTGAACTTGCTACGCAATTATCTTAAACGTATGTCTAATTGAGTAATGCACACTATTTACTCAAATGAAAAATCACGTAAACGTGCGCACCTGGATATTTGGGTGCATTTTTTTTACATTTATCTTTACTGACTACAAAAGTGGAAAAGAGTATATGTGTAACCTAAGGACTCAAGTCATCTTATAAAACAAGTCTGTATTTTAATTATAATTACAATACATTGTTTGCCCTATAAAATCAGTTTGGATTTGATAAATAACAACCAAACTACGTTACAGTGTGAACTAATACGAGAAGTTTAACAAAAATCAATTGTTATTAATAAAAATACTTTCCTTTAATACTTTATTTAACAAAATAAGGACATTTCGTCCGTGCAATTTGTTTAAAATGTGTTTTTGCAGCGCGTCTTGATGAAAAGTAACTCATTTTATGTGATATGTTTGCAAATCATTAATTATGTATATCGACATACCATCAATCTTATGTTTAAACGATGTAAAATTATATTTTTCTATTTGTGTTTACCGTTGATAATTTAGTACTATATTCAAACTAAATGTCGCTTCTTTTCAGTAAATGTAATTTGTAAACGACTAAAGGTTAATCTGAATAAACTGCAAGCAGTTATGTACTGTTAGGTAAATAGCAGTAAGACTTTAGCTAAATTTGTGTTTCTTGTATTTTTAATTGTGTTTTTATTGATATAGTACTTGTATTTAGAGTTTATAAAGTGTTCCTTAGTTAAATGCCAGTAGTATGCGAAATAATTAAGTTATCGCGATTTTTGTTTGTGTGATGCTGTGTAAAACCATAAATGATGATGATGGTGATTACGATATAGTATTTGTTATTGTGTTTTTTAAGGAATATTTTGAAGACGTTACATTTTAATAAAATATGAACTTTCTACTGAATTCAAGTGCTATACGAAACAAATACACTTAAAATGAAACAACTTTGACAATGGTCTGTAACGTATTGAACAAAGACATGTAGGAGCTAATTATATTTTTATTAAGAAGAGAATCCAAGGGACATAAATCTTGTACACAAATATTGTGAATGGTAACCAGACACATTTCAATTTAACATATATAACATCCCTCTTTTTCAGAGATTCAAGAAATGATACAATGTTTTCAAATGTTTGGAAAGTATAGTACATATCCATAAGACTGTTCTTACTAAAACATACAAATTCTATACGAATGTTCACTTTTACTGTGGACTAAATATGTTAAAGTCAATCTCACCAGCTATGTATACATTTGCTCATTTTAACTTATAAATTGAATAAGTAACTAAATAACATCCAACACTAAGTGTGTGACAATTTACACTTAAGATGACCATAACTCTTGAAACATATTTCAAATTTATCGTCCTTTCGTGGCACTGTTTTTCTTCCTTGCTTCTTCTCATTCCTGAATAAAACTCTTCAGCTCTGTATATAATTCCATAAACATATTCATGTGAGATTGTGTCCGAGCGTTTAATGGAGTCTGGTACTTCATTTCTGGCCATCCTTTCTCTATCAAGGGTTTGCTACATTGCATGTCCTCATCTTCTTCAGAAGCTTATTTTCAATGTCCTATATTTCTCTTTAGCCAAATGAGCATTCAACTGTAATTGATTGATATCAATGTCTGGTACTTTGTCCTCAGTATCTTGTTATTTATTTCTTGACAAAAACATAGTTTGACCAGATTTATATTTCACCTTGAATTCATATTTGTGTAATTGCAAGAAAAATCGTGCAATGCGCAATGGAGTCTGTACTATCGATTAACGGAAAAAACTCTCAAGAGGCTTGTGATCCGTCTATACTGTCAACTCGCGTCCATACAACTAATGATATATTTTTTTCAACCAAACACAATTGCAAGAGTACCTTTTTAAATTTGAAATGATCTCTACTGTGTTGGATTCAATGCGCGGGATGCATATGCAGTTTGTTTTTAGTTTTGCAAAAAGACTGTTGCAAGTCCAAATGAACTAGCATCTACATTCAACGTTAGACAATAACTTATATTGTAAAAAACTAAAACAGGTGTTGTAGATGTCATTTTCTTATTTTTTGAAAGCTTTCTTCATGTGGTTTCCCATTGCCAGTCCATGTTCTTTTCCAACAATGTTCGAAATGGCGCACTTATCTCTGACATACCAGTATTTGGCAACCATTTCTGCAGGTATGTGATGAAGCTTAGACATGTTGGTAATTCTTTCTTATTTTGTGGTCTATCCATGTCTTGAGCAGTACTGACCTTTTCAGCGTCTGCCTCAAGTCCCGTTTGACTGATTTTATGACCAACATAATGAGCTTCTTCATTCCTGAACTGGCATTACTTAAAAGCAGTTTTAAGTTGTTTTGCTGCATTCTCTATAATACTCGCTTTAGTCTTTGTTTCATGATCTTTGATGTTTTTTCCTCAGACTATGATGTCGTGTTCTATCACCTGCGTTCCTTCTAGATCCTGTATCATCACTGTCATGATACGCTGATACATTTCCGGAATACACTTAATTCCAAACGGAGCTTTTAAGAATGTGTATATCCCAAAAGGTGTTTGACACGTTGTAAGTTTTGAACTTTCTTCATCTAGTTTCTTGTAAGTTGAGAACCCACTTGTTGTATCTAGAGTGCTTAATACCTTCGCGTTAGGCATCTCTGAAACTATATCCTACACTGTTTTCATCGGATAATGTTCTCTTAATATTGCTTCATTCAGATGTCGCGGGTCGATGCATATTCTTACATCACCAGAGATTAACGTCACTTTTACAAACGCGTTCACGAATTCAGTTGGTTCAATGTGTCGTGCTATAACGCCTAGTGACTCCATTCTCTGAAGCTCATCTTTGACTTTTTGTTTCATGGAAATTTGTACTTTACGCACAGGCTGAACAACAGACTTTACGTTTGGATCTATTATTCTGTTATATGAGCCTGGTAAACAACATAAACCTCACTATACATCCATGTTTTGTTATATAGAGTTTATCCTCTTTAGGAATACCATCTTTTCCGACGTCTCACCACTTTACACCGACTGTGATCTGGTTTTGACCTTTTGTCTTTTGACCTTAAGCGTTAATAGAAGTGTTATCATATCCAACGGTTAAATTCTGTGTCTGAAAAATGAACGCAAAGCAGTGTTTGTTTTCGTTTATTGTTGTTTAATTTACAGTTTTTGAAGGTCTCGTTTTGACAGTACATTAGCACCCGTGTCTAATTAAAACTAAATGTTCTTTCCATTTATTGAAAGTTTCTTAGACAATTGATCTGGCTTTTGATTCTTTGGACTTTCAATCGCTCTAACAAATAAAGCATCAAATTCATAGTCATCATCTTCTAGTCGATGTACTTTATTATCTTTGGCTTTGCCTGTGCCTTTTCAAATTTTTCGCGAATAGATTTTATCTATGACACTTCTTGCTCGTTTTCCTAAATGCTGGATATTCTGTCCGTCATGCCCATGCCCACACCTCTGGCAAACGGCAAGCTGGGAATTATTTTCAAAATGTATTTGTTGAGGACCACCATTGGCTTGAATATACTTAAATGGCTTATGTCTTCTTATTTTGCTACACTTGGATGTTCTTTTGCGTTCATACTGCCACAGTCTTTTACCAACATTTTCAAATCAGTGATGAATTCTTCGGAAGATTCACTTTCTGACTGCACTTTGTATTGGCATGTATATCCAGCAAACACTTTGTTTTATTTAGGTTTCATCTAAGCATCATATTTACCCATAATCGTAGCTAAAAACTTTGCATCGTCCGCTGTCAGCGTCCATGTTTGATAGATAACTCGACCCCTGTGGCCTTCCCTTTAATCTATAATCTAATATTTTATATTATAATGTCATAAATAAGTTGTCATTTGTATACGTTTCACAATACACTGGATTTGTAAATGCGTTCAAACAGTCCTATTTTTAAACGCCGATATTTGTCTTTAAAACACTTATTTTTGTTTCTCCCGACGAAAAAAATGTTATTTTAACCATAGCTTTCGAGGCCTGTATTCTGGCATCACTATATGTTTTGCATGTCATCTACGGTAAGTACCACATCGGCGTTTGCAATGGTACATGCATTATGCAAACCGCCACGATATTATGAACAGATACGCATATGTGGTAGTTATGTTTCACTGTTAAGTTGTAATGGATTTATCAGGATGACATATAACATCACACAGCACGCCTTATCACACGTTCCATAAATCTACTTTTCACTCTATAAGAAGCTGTCATATGACGTTCTAAATTGTGATTTCATTACGATCAGCTTTCGTTAAAGTTCTGCAAATATTATGATAACACAAATCCAGAAATATTATGTGAAGAGTAATAAGTATTATACGAATAAGAGCATGCATAACACAACGCACACTATTAATGATGAAAGCTGGGGCCAGCGCAAGGTAACGGTAAATGCAAAGGATTGTTGGTTACACCGGTTAAAAGGCTAGCCTTACCTAACACTATGTAAAGAAGTAGTCCCTGCATTTGTTCTTTTAAGTATTCGGTATATGGGCCTATCAATATTTTATAAACTTTTTTTATTTTGTCTTATATTAATCTGTATCGTTAATACTGATAAAACAAACATCTTTAGAAATATATACTTCTATAGCGCGTAAATTGTCCAACTGTACTTCGTTTACTAATATATGCACGTGTAATAATAGCATTAATTTTTGTTTTGCACTTAACTTAATTTTATAGATATTAGTATACACATTAAGATTTTAAAATGCAAACATTTTAAAACATTAAAATCACTGTTCAAATGTAATGCTGTGCAGCCATAATGCACTCTAATGATTTACACATAGAAGTTGATTAATTTTACGTATAGGCCTTAACAACAAACAAACAATTGCATTTAATGAAAATATATGGTGTTAAACAGGTAGCGAACACACAACAACAGAATCATGTTACGTCATGATTTTCTAAATATTCCAAAATCTGTAGATAAATAATTTTAACACACGCATAAGAACGAATCTAAAACATTGATTCATTATAGAAGCTTTTTGGGTACACATTATTATTTAAAAAAAGAGTGCAGAGTTTGACAGTCTAACAACGAGACAACAATTGCTTCGTAATTTCATGGTACATACCATAAACATGCGAAAAGAATCATTTGAGCAACAAAGTTTGCAGTATGTTTTAAACATATATGGCATTTAAAGATCAATTTATTTTTCATAATTAAAATGTTATGAAAATATGCTGACTGAGCTTTTGGGTTTCCGGAGCGCTCAGTCTGTGAGTCTCTACAGACCGCTGTTTGAATGCATATGAACGTTTTTCATATTCAATGTATTCTTTCACAGTCATCGATACCTAAGAGAGGAGCGGACGTTGAAAGCTATTTTGTTAAGTGTTGTAAGTTTTACTAATTATTAATGGCGCCATTAAATATACGTCATACTTAGCGGCAAACTCCTTAGGTATCCAGTAGTATTTTGCAACGTAATACAAAAAATGAAAACGGTTTGTTAATCCATATTTCAACCGAATTTTGAACGGAGATGTACTAACTTCACGAACCACTCAATATTTACTATATTATATACCCCAAAAAACATAAAAATAGTTAGAGTATGGTTATTCTGTCAATATATTTATTTTAATACATTAATTGTGTTTGTATTTTCATTCATTGATAACTCGGTTCGTTTTTAAGGAACAATTAACGTATTCCTTTTTCAGACCGGATAGCGAACTGAAATTTTCGTTTAAAACAATTACATTCTCGCACTGCTATGAACAATATTTTATATGTAGCTGCTACAATATACAAATATTTGTCTAACACATGACTACTTAAAAGGGTTTAATCATTACCCAGTGTAGTGTTCTATAGCAGGACAGGTAGTTGTCGGCGTCGTCGTGTGTCAAATTACAAAGAAAACCAACATATATTTCATAACATTTATTTAAACAACTTATTGTTATGAGTTAAACTCAGATGTCATATGCGTACAGATATTGTTTTAATCAGCTAAGTGTGCAATTTAGAGGTTCATGTCCTAAAAATATAAAGGATGAGTAAATCTATGCAATACTTTCAATGCAATCCGCACGATATGTGAGAACCCTGGCCAAGATGGATACAAAAAGCCCCGAAAACTCAGCGTCTTTAGTATTTATAGAACGCGCCAGAGAACTTATCAAAATTATGACGTCACTACAAGTGACCAATAAACAATAATAATGTCAGCAAACTGAACAATAGGAAGCAAGCTTTAAATACACATAGTACCAAGTACACAAATCTTCCGAAAAAGAAATAACTCCCTTTAAAATAGCTATGCATATCAATAGTATCCTATCATTTTATCAAACAAAAATACAGAACAATGAGGAAAACAATTGGGTGCATGTTAACCTATATCCTGTAAGGCATAGTTTTGCTCGATTGGTCATTGCTACATGTACCCCGGGTACGGTAAATATAATAAAACGTACCCGGGAATTTTGACGCTAAATCGGTCGTTGTCGGCTATTTTTTTATTAAAGTAATAATGTTCACATGTATATCAATATTCTGTTCAATGGCCTTTATATTATCGTAACTAATACTCAAAAAGCATGTTGATGCATTTTTTGTTTAAAGAGAATTTTGTTTAAGATAAACAATACCGTTTACGGTTATTGGTAGCGCATTTTATGACATTTTGGGCGGGAATACAACTCGGGTACAGTGTATTATCGACCGGGTACGTTTAAGTATATTTACCGTACCCGGGGTACATGTAAGTATACTTAAGAGTACCCGGGGTACATGTAAGTAGTACCTGAGCCGGCAATGACCAATCGAGCCATAGTTTTGACCATTACCAACAACAAGAAATAGATAATCTACTCTTTTGCAATGGAGGATGGACATAAAATGTGCAAAATAAACATACAACGAGTAACTTGATATAAAAGGATTTATGTACGTATATATGACTGGTTAAAGGAATAACTCCTTAACGTTCGTTTTATATATGTAATCAACGTTTTTCACTGATATATAAACAACAATATTACAAATGTAATTGAAATTCGCGAACCCGGAAGTAAAGGTAAACATTTATACAATATTATTAGGTAAACATTTAAACAATATTACGAAATTTGATAGCTCACATAACACCAGGTTCTTTTTTACGACTGAAATACAGCAATTAACAGATGCGTTATAGCAAAATAACTCCTCTTTCCGTTTCAAACCGTTTATAGAACTGTCGTGATCTTTTAATAATAATCATACATTATTATGATTATTCAAACTGTATTGCATAACTAAGAAAATCATGTAATTAGATTCGAATAAGGGACTGGTATTTTCTTACTTAACTTATAAATCAACATTATCACATCTGTGAAAATAATTAAACATAAAGCTAGTGTAAAAACTTATATCCCTTCATATTTCCAATTCGTTCTGTTGACTAGTCATTCGGTTCCTTGTTAAAGGCTGAACATGGGATCTGCATTTTTTACATGTGTGCCATATAAATTTACATGTAGTTATAACTTCTATATATATTTATCTATTATATAACATTTCTACACAAATTGCTTAATTTAAAATGTAGTTTCTTATTTCGGAGCGCCATATGGAACACGAGTAGTGTATCGTGTAATTTTTCAAAATTTGACCCAGCATTAACTATATGCACATTTTCAGAAAGGAAATTAATTTCTGCGTTTAATAAGACCAAATTCGTGAGATTCGATGCACAAATGATGAAGTTATGGCTGTTCAAAGCGATATATTCCGTTTTCGGGTCATTTGGAGTTTAATACCTTGCTATATTCATATTTGATAGTGATTTCTTTTCAGAAAAGTTTATTCTTCGTTATAATTTGATTATTTATCATTCAAAATGATGTTTTCACTAATTAATATCATAGCCACACGCTTACCACCCGTGTTCGAGAGAAGCTTGATGGTTATCCCAAGGTGTTTATTTTAAAGTAGCAAATATAAAAAATATTCCATAATGTAAAAGTAAAGCGTTGGTTTTGCCGAGCCAAATGAAGCTCGGACTTTGATTGTTTTTGGTGAAAATAAACTTTGTTCTCCATTTTTATCAATTATACAGCATTGAAAACCTCTATGTTCAAAGTTTGTATTTTCCTTGTGCCAACACAAAACATTTGTAAAAAAGACTCATAACGTTTTTTAGGAGAGATAACAACATTTAATTGTGCTTTTGTCTTTAATTTACTTGATATGACACATATACTTGTATTGATAACTATAGTATGCATTTATGTATAAATATAAACCGGTACTTGAACATGTTTGCATTTATTATTCTATTTGAAAAGAAAGTACCTGTACTTTTGAAAATACTTTATTGGGTGAGCAAAATGTGCTAAGCAATAGCAGCTTTTTATTGCCCGATTTCTGTCATTAATTTCAAATACCTATCGCTTGTTCAATATGAATGTATGGGTACATATTGCAAACAAATACTTCAAAACGAATGTGAGAAAAGGTATAGGTTTGTCTACGACGAATGGCTGAGGATTCTTAATGTTTCTGTAAAAGATTTTAACACTTTTATTTTTAATACAGAATACCAAAACAAAAGGACATATTCGACATAAATTATCAACGAATACTTAGATGTTCTACAGTTTAAACAGTATTTATGATTTTCTATATGCCAGATTTTGAACCAAAAACGGTTACGAAGAAAACTGTGCGTTATAAATATTTTATTAATTTACACTGTTTTTTCCTTTAATGTGAATATTGCTAAAACAAAGTCTTAATTGATGACGATGTGCATATATTTATGACTTTTTGATGCACTATATTTTAAGAAAACATTTATTGGCGTCGCACTGGAGTGTGGCGGCTAGTATGTAATGCATTTTTTTCGCTTATGGTAGGAGAAGTTATTATACGGATCAATGTATATATTTTTGTTTTAAGAATATCTTGCATAGTGGTGATTTTTTGTGTAAATTAGTGTAAATAAGTACTGCATTTGTGCCTATTACATTTAGTACAACATTTATTGCTAATAATGAAAAGCTAATTGTTTTAAATAATAACTGATCACAGTGGAAAGATTACAGGGACTGGGCATATACGCGAAATGTTCCGGTTTTGTATAAAAACAAAACATAATCAAAATATATTTATTTTGTGTTTTTTCTAACAATAGCGCAGACTTTTGCTGTTCGAATTTTGGTTAACGCGTATTTTCTTTAATTTTACAAGACGACAGCGATTACACGGTTTATTGCTTTATTGATAACCGTTACACTACAGTCACTAGGTGCCTAGTGAGATCGGGAATAGTCGGTCGATATCGCTGTATTCGGAAAGCGTTTCGGCTATAAGCGATATCTACGGTAAAGTCCGGAAATTATACTAAATACACGAAATCAATTTGTATTTGTTATTTAAGCGTTAAATTTGCTTATATCTTTAAGATTTAATAACTATACAATACAAATATAAGTTAAATTAATTCGTTTCATAAAATATTTGTGTTCATGACGTCACGGTTGTTGACTTTTTCTTAGCAAAATGAAAGTGCGAAATAAAAGCGAGCGATTTGCAAAATCGAAAAAGAAGCAAACACCGATCGAAAACGTTGTGTTCGATAACAATTATTCATTTACCGAGCTCTGCGATTTCGATTTATGTGAAAATGACTCACGTAAAAGCTATTCGCATTTGCTAAATGGCGTGAAAAGAGTAAGCAGAAGTGGGTGGGGGATGGAAGAAGATTGATTGACTCGTTTAGCTGGAGGTTTTGCTAAACAAATTACAGTATGGTCAGTTTTTTAATCTGTATCCTATTCCTTTGACAATATATATCATTGTTGGTGTAAAAGGGTATAAATTCTTATTAAGTTATTTGCTACTAATGTCGAGTAGCTTTAGGTAAGTCTGATATAAAACCTAGACTATAGTCTTAGTTGTTTTCTAGTTAACCTATAGTTGAATTTACCCTATTTTAGCACGTGCACGTAACAACCATTCACTTTCCCCCCTTTATTCAGTTGCTTGCTGAAGGTTGTTTCAGACAGCCATTCTATTTTGATTGAAACATTATATTATTTGCGTAGGACATTTTATATTCCTGCAGGTAACTTATTTGAATCTTTTATTTATTTTATCTGTCAATTGTTTGTATTATTATTTAAGACATCTGACAGTTACGGTTGTGTTTATTAGTTATTTATCAAAATATTCACACCGTCATGCAACGCTGGTCATTATTAATGTGCATTTCATTGAATGCATATATATATTATCTTGATTATATACCTAATTGCATGTTTTAATTGTTTCTATTTCAGATACCTTTATCGATCTATTAAAACTTAAAACCTCGATTGATTCGATAGTTTGTCGTCGAACCCAAAGTACGCAAATTGCGCGTAGCTAGGCCGGCAACATTGGCGAACTACAACATGACCTCAGTGGTTATTTGTACGTTGTTTGTGAAAACCCTGACTGTAGAAAAGTCAACCGTGTTGCTTATGGAAAGTAGCACCATCTCAAGATCAGGGGAATGCCATGCTTTGACGTAAATACCAAGCTTGGAACAGGTATGCATGTCTTCATTTTTCAACCTGCCAATTTCTATCAATGTTTAATCATTGTACAATTGCCATTGATCTTTTGACTTCTTTCACATGTTCAGACCCCTTAAAATTCCAAGTGTCATTCCCAGTGAATATTTGTTTATCGTGTAATATATAAGGATACATTCCGGTGTCCATCATATTCAGTTTTCTTCAAATTTTGTGTCGCATTTGTGTTGTTCAATCCAATTGATTGCTCATTCATGTTATTTAATAATGTAATGATGATACGAATGGATTCTATGAAAATACATTGTGACGTCATTATTTAGTTACTACGGCCTTATTTCGTTTTCATGTTCTTATCATTTTCAATTCTCTTTTCAGCAATAATAGTCAGTTTGGGCAGGCCGGTGAAGGTAAATAACTTCCTAACCACTCTAAACATAACGCTTATTGCAAATAGAAATCTTAAGAAGATGGAGGCTCGTGCTGGGGAGGCCATCAAGAAAATCTCAACTGCGTCGTCTAACAAGGCTGCTATTGATGCTTATGAGAAAGAAATGGAGTAAGTGTAAAAACTAACTTTTAATACAATGTTATTGACTATTCTGGTGCCGAATTTTAGTATTTTTTCTCATCAACTGTCTTCTAATTTCCTATTCCAGATGAACATGAAATATATAAATAATAATTGTTTTATTAAAGGCACTGTGTTCATAGTTTGTTAAAATTACATTTTTTAAAGAGTTTTGGTTAGAACCACAGGGCAGGCACTTTATTAAAAATATTTGTGATTATTATTATAAATATTAAAAGCTATTCCACATATTACAATTTTTTATATAAATTCATTACTTTTAGTAATAAATCTTATGAAGGAGCAAAGGTATATTAAAATTCTGAGCTATTCATATAAATGGTGAAGTCTTTTCACAAGCGATAATTCGAGTTCAACAACTTGTCAATATGTAATGTGCTTGTTGTGCTGATAATTGATTTTTCTCATAACCAACGATCATATAAGGCGTCAGAATGAAACTTAAAGGGGAATTATAACATTCATGAAATAAGCATTGTGTGAATTTAATTTTGTATTTCAGTTCGAGGTACAGTAATGCCTGCTATTACTCAGATTGCTGCTGTGCATTTGAAGACGGGTTTTAAGTTCTCGACATATGTGAAGACAACAATGCCAATTTCTTCCGAAGCTCAGAAAGTGATTGGCATCTCTGTTGATGATCACGGCATAATGCGTGTAATTGGTGGAAGTGTTGATAGTGTATAAATAAAACTTCTCTACATGATTGTATGATGTGGCCTGCAAAGTTTCCCAGAGCCATTTTTGTTGCTCATAATGGGCGCAGGTTTGATTTTCCGGTTTTGGTTAGTGAATTGCTGAACACACACTGTTTTGAAAGTTTTTGTAATTGTGTTAGCAGTTTTGTTGACTCTTTGCCGGTTTTCAAAAATCGTACCCTGGACAGTCACACAAACAGGAAGATCTAGTATCGTGTTCTCCAGGCAACCTGCAACGCCAACAGTGCTCCTGATGATGTTGAAGCACTGTGATCTTTGCTTAAAACATGTAAAATTACTGACAATATGACCCACATCTTTACTGTTACTGCAATCCATAATTAAGTTTGTTTAAGTCATAAAAAGCCTTAAAGGCAAAGAACATTATATTATTATATATATAGCATATAGCATTAGATTGTTAGACGTGCTGATGCATAGAGGAACTCTAAAGCGACCAACAGCTGAAAACATTGCGGGATATGGACTGGCCTTGTGTGATTTGAAAGCCATATTTTCTAGTTCCGGAGAGGATGACTTTGATTGCTAAAAACAATGAGGGACTACCAAAAGTCACAAACGCAAACTTTTTTTGAAATCTGAAGTGGTCCCTAAAATCGGTCAGTTTTTCAGTGACGAAAAGTGACTGAACGAGATAATATGGATTTCAAATGACACGCGACCAGTCAAAATCACGCAATGGGTTTGTACTGATACAAAATTATGTACATCTAGTTGTCATTATTCTGGCTGTTTTTATTAAAATATAAGTTGTATATTATTGTGCTACATGTTTAAAGAAACATGATAACTTATACAACTTTATGCTACGTAATATTGGGACAACTTTGACATTTTGTGGTGAACTGTGCCTGTATTCATATGTTGCCTTTTGACTTTAGGTGACCTTAAGATTGTATTATTAGCTCGGCTGTTGTCGGAGAAAACTCCGAGGTATTGTCATAGCTTCTTCGTCGTCCGCTGTCCAACGTCCGCCGTCGTGCTAAAACCTTTACATTGGCTCTAAAATTAAAGTGCTTCCACCTACAACTTTGAAACTTCATATGTACATGCACCTTGACTAGTTCTACACGCCACACCCATTTTTGGGTCAAAGGTCAAGGTCACTGTGACTTCTAATATAAAACTTTAACTTTGCCTCTAACATCATAGTGCTTCCACCTACAACTTTGAAACTTCAAATGTACAAGCTCCTTGATGAGTTCTACATGCCACACCCATTTTTTTGTCACTAGGTCAAAGGTCAAGGTCACTGTGACCTCTAATATAAAACTTTAACTTTGCCTCTAACATCACAGTGCTTCCACCTACAACTTTGAAATTGCATATGTACATGCACCTTGATGAGTTTTACACGCCACTCCCATTTTTGGGTCACTAGGTCAATGGTCAAGGTCACTGTGACTTCTAAAAACAAAATTCTGACAAGCTTTTTCAGCCGAGCGTGGCACCCGTTATGCGGTGCTCTTGTTAATGTATTATTATATCAATATTAATTCAAAGTTAGCTGAATTTCTTCACATGTCATGGTTTATAACTGTAGCTTTTAATAAGCAACTAGAAAACCCCCAAAAAGAAGTGATATACAAATTTATACTTATTTATTGAGATAGGAACGGTAAAACTTCCTGAAAGTCATTCACTGTGTAGAAAATATGTTGTGTTAAATAAATATGCACAATATGTGCATTTCATCACACTACAAGTAACATAAAACGTAATGAAAGTTTCTTGTCACTGAACCATGTGTTGTCGTTTTTGCCATTTTAACCAGATAAGTGCATATATTATTGGACATCAAAGGCACAATTCTCTTTTAATGACGCTTTTTAGCTCACCTGATGGCTCAGGTGAGCTTTTGTGACCGGTCTTTGTCCGTCGTCCGTCCGTCCAAATTAGTTTGTAAACACTCTAGAGGCCACATTTATTGCCCGATCGTCATGATTTTTGGTCAGAAGATTTGTCCTAATAATATCTCGATCGAGTTTAAAACTGGGTCATGCTGGGTCAAAAACTAGGTCACTAGGTAAAAAAACAACAACCTTGTAAACACTTTAGAAGTCACATTTCATGCCCAATCTTCATGTAACTGTGTCAAAATGTTTGCCTTAATGATATGTTTGTTGAGTTCAAAAGTGGTTCCGGTTCCGGTCCGGCCAGTTTTTCTTATTTGGCTATAGAGAAACCTTGTAAACACTCTAGAAGTCACAATTTTTGCCCAATCATCATGAACTTTGGTAAAAAAAAATGGTTTTATTGATATCTCGGAAGAGTTTGAAAATGGTCCAGATTAGTGAAAAAACATGGCCGCCAGTGGGCGGGGCATTTTCTCTATATGTATATAGTGAAAACATGTAAACACTCTAGAAGTCAAATTTTTGGCCCAATTTTCATAAAATTGTGTCAAAATGTTTGCCTTAATGATATGTTGGTTGAGTTCAAAAGTGGTTTCGGTCCGATGAAAAACATGGCCGCCATCGGGCGGGGCAGTTTTCCTAATTTGGCTATAGAGAAACCTCTACAAGTCACAATGTTTGCCCAATCATCATGAAAATTGGTCAAAACATCGGTTTTATTAATATCTCGGACGAGGTCGAAAATGGTCTAGATCGGTGAAAAAACATGGCCGCCAGTGGGAGGGGCATTTTTCTCTATATGTATATAGTGAAAACATGTGAAAACTCTAGAAATCTCATTTTTGGCCCAATGTTCATCAAATTTGGTCAGAACATTTGTTTCGTTGATACAAGAGTTGATTTCGAAAATGGTTCCGCTCAGTTGAATAGCATGGATGCCGGGGGGGGGTGCAGTTTTATATATATATAGTAAAAAAGCTTGTTAACACTCTAGAACTCACATTATTTGCCCAATCATCATCAAACTTGGTGAAAGAGTGGTTTTATATATATCTCAGATGACTTTGCAAATGGTCCCGATTGGTAAAAAAACATGGCCGCCAGGGGGGTGGGGCAGTTTTCCTTATGTGACTAGAGAGAAACCTTGTGATTAAACACTTTAGAAGTCACTTTTTTGCCTAATCATCGCGAAACTTAGTCAATACATTGTTTTATTGATTTCGCGGACAAGTTGGAAAATGGCTCAGATCGGTGAAACACACTTTTTAGCTCACCTGATTGCTCAGGTGATGTTTTAGAATTGGTCTTTGTCCGCCGTCTGTAAACACTCTAGCATTTACATTTCTCAAGCATTCGTTATCAAAGTTGCTTAAAGATCTCCGTCAAGTTTGATAAGGATCAAAATCAATTAATTAATGCCATATTTATTGCCCTTTGATTGTTTAAAGTTTCATTATATTATACACAATCCTTGTAAAGACTCTAGAGGTCACAATTTTGTTACAGATTTTATGAATATTGGTCATAATATTTATTTGTGTAAGCATATTTTGATGTTTGGTAAGGGTAAAGGTAACTCAAAATATAGGTAACCAGGTCAAATCTTACAAAAAACAAAAAAATCTCCATACGCCAGTGTTTTGGTTCAATAATGATGAAACTTGACCAGGATGTTTGTCTGGACAATATCTAGGTAAAGTTTGACATTTGGTAAAGATTGAATAAACCGTCTCCTATCAGGTGAGCAAACTAGAGCCATCTTGGCCCTCTTGTTTAATTCTGTATCTACTAACAAAATCCAGTTGAGAACGTTTATTAAGATAATTGTCAAAATATATGTATATCCCATTACAAAAACCTATATATTTTGATATAGGGTAAATCCATAGAAAACGCCCAACCGAGTCAAGGTGTAGGTGTATTCAACAAAGTATAAAAAGTTAACCGGCTTGTAAAAAGTTTTAACATTTTGCAATAAGTTGTGATATACAATTTACTATGTTGAAATAATAACAAAGAGTGTTTCTGGAAAAGTACCCATACGGCTCCCACTACCTTAATATCTTAGTAAGAAGGTGATTTTTCAAGCGGTTTCGCAGTGTAGTGGTTACACGCTCGCTTTACATGTGAGAGGTCCAAGTTCGAGCCCCAGTAGAATCGAATTATTTTATTTGTGTTCTATGTTAACTTTTTGTTTTGATGTAGACATTTTAGTTTAAATAAATATGCTGTTTCATTGTAACCATTTTTTGTTTTTATTATGCCCATGAACTATATGTGTGAGATGGTGGGGGGGGGGTCGTAAACACATTAAAACCTTCTTTGTTCCACTATCCTAGCAACCACCTAGTTACTAATAAAGGCGCTAAAGAGCGCGAAGCGCGACACGTATTATTAATTGTAATAATGAGTCTTGATAAAGGAAGCAGCCGCTTATCAACGAGGAGCACCATCACAGCATCCCAGTCTCATTACTATCAAGTCCTCCTACAGGTTTAAAAAAAAAACACATATAAAAGGCCGCAGGCCTGACCCGTAGCTTGCCAGTGGTATGGACCCTTTGGTATGGACCTTTAACCCCGCTTACTATCCAGCGTTTAAACTTCCGGGTTTACATTTAAACCGACTATTAACATCTTATTAATATCTTAGAAGGTGATTTTTCAAGTGGTTCCGTAGTGTAGTGGCTCGCTTCATATGTGAGAGGTCCAAGGTTCGAGCCCCAGTAGAATCAAATTATTTTATTTGTGTTCTATGTTAACTTTTTGTTTTGATGTAGACATTTTAGTTTAAATAAATATGTTGTTTTATTGTAACCATTTTTTGTTTTTATTATGCCCATGAAATATATGTGTGTGAGGGTGTGGGGGGGTCGCAAACACATTAAAACTTTTACAGTGTTTTCATATCAATGAGTACTCAACCCCTATCGTAAATGAGCAACGTAAGAATACGTTCAGAATCATCTCCCCTTGAAGTTGAGAAAAATATGAAATTACGCTTACAAGATAAAGCAGATATTTTAAAACCTACACAGTTCTGTTCCATTAATTAAAACTGCACACGGATGCCAGTAAAAAAAGGAAACCAATGTAAATAAAATGAACTATGAAATATTGGGGGGTTACAACACAAAATCATAGATAATGATTATTTGGGGTTTATAACACAACATCATAAATAATGGTTATTTGGGGGTTATAACACACAATCATAGATAATGGTTATACCAGTATCTTTTTCTATTTTGTTTAAAATAATCGGCCAATATATTAATATTTACAGTAGAAAAAAAATCGTTCCATGTAACTTCATTGACTGCCTTTTACACTGAAATTCCCGACGCCCTTTGATGCTTTGCATCAATACTTATCTTGAAAATAATATAATTGCCAGTGATATCAATGTAAACACTAATTAATGTTATCGGGACTGTATGGTTTTCGAAAGTACACTGATTCCTTATATCCTAATACTGTTTTATGCACTGCAAAATAGTTATAGCCTATCATAACGAAACAAAAATTTAAATTATTATTAAATTAAACAAATCTATATATTTTGGAGCTAAAATGAAGAATTCATTTGTTAGAGAAAAGATTATTTAAAAACGCCATCACGCATGTAAAGACATTTTTTGCAATGTGCATTATCTATTCTGAATCGCAAATAACAAAACAATGTAAAACAATCAATATCCAAAAGATTTGTTGTTACTTTAAAAATGGGTGGCTTCTTGACAATATATTGATTATTAAATACAGAGATACTTTCGAAATAGATAGAATTTCAGAAAATAAATTGTATTTTCCATTTTAGGTATAATACTATCACTGTATCACATAAAACATGATTTAGTCCATTTAATTTTGGCAACGAAATATTTTTAGATAATTTCAATGAAATGTGACATTTGAAGACCGTTCATTATGTTCTCATTGCAAATTAGAATAAATATATATATATATATATATATATATATATATATATATATATATATATATATATATATATATATATATATATACATATGGAAAGCACACTGTTAAATCCTATGTTATATGAATAAATGATGTATGGTACAATTAACATATTTAGTGCATTAAAATCTTTTTCTTTTATTTATACACACATCCCATCATTAAAGATAAGTACACGATTGCAGTGCTTTCACAAAGCAAGCAGCAGACAGGTACACCTCTTATTTAGCAGAGGCACACTGGACTAGGCTTGACCATTCAACGCTGTTTGCGTGATTGTATCTGCTGCCTGTATTGCCATGAAACTTGTTTACTTTTGGTGTTATTTTAATCCACAACGGGAACCTTCGAAACATGTTACCTGTATTACTTGAATGTCTAATCACATGACGTTGTTTGTTGTTACCTTAGGTACCTGAATCACAACTATCACAAGTATTAACGGTGTTCTTTTAATTCATCACCGGGTAAAATTAAAATATGTTGACATATGTTTCTTGAATGTTTTTTCTCATATGGCGATGGTTCATATTTTTCAGGGACCTGAGTCTAAACCGATTACACAACATTTCCCGGGCGGCGTTCAGGGGCTTGGCAAAACTACGCAATCTGTGAGTTCGTCGTGAAATGAATTTCGTCCAACTGTCCATATATACATGTCTTAGTCTGTAATCTGCTTGATAGAATTTAATATCTTTATTTCTTGTTGTTTCGTTGTCTTATGATTGTACAGTGTTTTTGGCAAATGATGTGAAGAATACTGTATATCAATGAAAACTGTGAAATATTCTTGTATATTGCTTAATTTTGCTTTTGAACATAGACACTTGCTTACTTTTCCAATATAAAAACAAAAGAAGACGAATGTTAAAAAAATCTTAGATTATTTAATATATTTGTTAGAGTATTTAATAGCAGTATAGTTATTGTTCCTGGCTTAAGTTTACGTTATGTTTTTGTTAAAGGGATTTATACTCCAACGACCTCGAATCCATAGACGACGGTGTATTTGAAGGAATGCCGGATCTAAAACACTTGTAAGAAGTTTTCGTATTACGAATGTGACATTATGATTCATAATTTTCTTTTTGGTTAATGCATTGCTTGCTGTCGTTTCAAGTACAAATATTTTTGTCTACTTATACTAGCCTATCAATTTAGTCCCCCAGACTAATGCCTTCATAACGAGCACAATATATATATCAACAGCGCGTGATGTCATGACATTATACACACGTCTTGAATAAAAAAAATAACATCAATTTTAAAATTCTTGGTCCCCGTCAAACCTTTTTAAAACTGAAATTTTGCAAACTTAAGTATTGTTTATCTTGTTAATATGCCTATGTACGAAAACAGTATTTGATATTATACTGTTTTTGATCAATAACTGATCTTTGTAAAAAAAAAAATCACTGAATTGTTCATTATGGAAAGTGTGTAATAACGTATGAGTCTTTTAGTCTGGGACAACTGTTAGTTGGGAATTCGGACACGATACATGTTTATAAGAATGTGTATGGTATTGATTAGATTTGTATATCATCCGTTCTTAGATCCTACTGTCAAATCAAATCAAATCGAATCAAATTTTATTTTAAGTCGGTACATGTGTAACAAAGAAACATTAGATATGAATAGCTATTAACTGTTGACCTAAAATACAAATACTACCAATAGAATGAGAGTCTATAATGGAAGAAGTTTAAAATTGCAATCATAATATATTTAATTTTAAATTATATTTCATATTTTATGATCTCAATTACTTATTTCAACAGTTGACAATCTTCAATCGCGTATGTCGAGGTATTATTAGTGCCGTAGTGGAATCGCATGGTTTTAAAACTTAGTATTGATAAACTTTGATACGCTTGAGTTAACGGAACTATTATATGATTCAGAAACTTTTATTCAGTAAACTTTGTAGATTTTCTCGGGATGTGGAGTGTGGAATATGCAATGGGTATTTTTTAATACAACATGATGTACACTGGCACTTATTGCTTTGCATATAGCAACTGCTTGTTAATTGTCTAGATTACGCTTATCAATACTAAACTAAATAATATGCTCCAGCTAATCACCTACGACTTAATTATCTTTATTTTCCTCGGCATCATTACGTCCATCATCACTTTCCGCATCATCATCTCCCGCAAAGGGACTATTATCATCATTGTGATAATTGTAATATTAAAATCTTAAAGACCGTAATCAAAATTATGGTTATCATTATCTTAATGATATTCATCACCGCCAACACCTCCACAACAACCACCACCACAACAACAACCTCCACCATCAACAACAGCAGCAGCACTACCATCATCACCGCCTCAACCACCACCACCCTTATCATCTTCATCTTTATCATCATCAGCTTCGTGGTTATTATCAACAACGTCATCATGAACAACATCATCATCATTTTCTTCATATGACTCATTTGACGTGAGGGCAACAAATTTATTAATGGGCGAATTTAGTAATCCATATGGCCAGTGTAAGTAGATAATAAGGGGTATATGTATAAGTAAACCAGCTGAAAGGAAAATTTACATATTTTGGTCATTTACAAATAAGCCAATAATATTAATATACATATAAATAATAAATAAATATAAATCAATCAATAAATACAAAATAAATATATTGAAAATAATGGTCCACTGACGGCAAATAAAAACACATAACTAACAAAAAACTGTCCTTATACAAAAATACTTAAAACAAAACACACATTTTCTAATCAAGTTTTCATAATTAAGTATGCATCTTACGCCAGATTCCAACAGAACATCATTCAAATCACTGTAATAATAAATAATTAAGTTCTAAATTCACTGAAACCGAAATTTGTATTTCAACAAATGTTTTACATAACATTCTTTATAAGAACATCTGAAGCTGAAACATATTTCCTTATTTCCATTTTAGAGTTTGATATGGGTAGATCTCTCATCGCAAAATTATGACAACTGCTCTTTTCGTTAACTATAAATGTTTGCATAAACAAACCATTAATTGTGTTTTCAGCACTATGATAAGTATTAAAAGTAACCTTTTGGACAAATCAAAGTAAGCGATACTGAACTTGATCATCGACTTCCGCTTATCATCTACCTTCAGTATCTTAATTGATCTCGGCAATTATCACACTCATCAGTATAATGTCCTCATCCTCATCATCATCACCATCCTCATCCTCGTCCTTATCCGCATCGTAAGCATTATTCTCCTTTCCTCCTCCTCCTCCTCCTCCTCCTCCTCTTCCTCCTCCTCCTCCTCCTCCTCCTCCTCATCATCATCATCACCCCCATTCCCCAAAAAAACAACATATCAACAGAAAGTTGAGTTTGATACACCTGATGTCACCATTTCACACAAGACATATCCCTAACGCATAACAACACGTTTGCAGATTCACGAGTTTCTGTTAAATATCATATTTCACTGATTCAGCACTAAATATTAGAATAATTAAGTTACGATAAAGCTATGTATTCTATAACGACAACAAACATTTTTAAACAGATATGTATAAATGTATTACAATAAGCAATCGTATATTAAATGTGTTTTCACATACATGCGAAATAACATAAAAAACATAAAATAGTTTCGCCGTGTATAATGCTTTTTCGTGGTAGATACGAGTATAAAATTAATTCGTTATAAATTCGTGGACGATTCATGGTCGATTTACAAAATGTCATTATCCTATTCGACTTGCATATAACATAATGATATTTTTAATTGTTTCTTCTTCTGTGGCGAAACAAGGATCGTGATTAATGATAACACGTTAATAATAGAAATGTGTAAGAATACATATTCGAACATCAAAACTACATTCATTTCAATAGTTATGTTTTACAGTTGTATTAATTGTTAAAACATATTTAAAGTTGAAAATTTCAGTTCCTCTTTTTATTTGATTTGTTTTTGTTCTGTCGAATAGGATAATGACATTTTTTCTACTGCAAAATGAATTGGATACGCTCAGAAGTAGTTCTGTATTTGCATATGTATATTTTATAGCATGCTTACATGTACATGTAAAATGATGTCGAAAATAATATGAAACATTTTGTCTTTGTATTTTTTTAAGTTGGACAAAATGCCAGTTGTTCATGCTGTTTGAAGTAGGAACTACATACTTTTTCTTTATTCGGTTGCGATAAATGACCAGTAGTATTACTAAATAAATTAAAACAGAAATATTTATGCACAAATATTTTGAAATAGAAAAACATCAATAATTGTGCTTATAATTATGCGGTACAATGTGTTACATTTGATTGTTTATATTTAGAATGTTATTCCTTATTAGAATTGAACAAAATTGGAATAAGGAACTTGTTTCTTATTCCTAATTTAAAGGGGGTATTCATGATAAATAAATCAACTGTGTTCGAATAAAAATATTGATTAGACTATAACAAAAGTACGATATCACTATCGTGATAGTTCTTCAATTAGCATTTATATTTGTTATATTAAATTGCGCATAGTTCTGTGACTAAACGTCTCAAACAAGGGCTTCTTCCTACATACACATTATTGTAGAGTACTCGCACAGCTCCACAGCAGATGTGGTCATGTAAAGTCTATATTCTTCACTTGAACATCACCATTCAAATAATATATCGGTAAATAACGTGTTAACGTATAATGGTTATGTTTCAGCGTTACTTTATGAACTCGTAAATATTTTTACTATACAATTTTTTTCTACCAGGCGGGTTTAAAGTCACATATAATCTATGAGCGTGAGGAGCACATTAGTAATGATACTTTTTTGTGAGTTTAACTTTATTCTACCGTTTTTCTGTAGAAAAGGTCTTCGGTGTAGGCTTCCACAACTATTACTACTCAATGACAAATAATTCGTATTCGGTGTAGCTGTCTAAGACTTTCTTTCACGTATGGATCTTTAGAAGAAATAGGCAATAGGGAAATTGAACGCCACCATTAATAACAAATTCTTTAATTTAGGGAAAGGTAACCTATCTGAATATGTCAGCATAACACAATCTATATTTGAGATAAAACCCACTTGAACATCAGCGTCATGTCACAGGCCATATTAATTTTGTTATCAACTTTTAAAATTCTTGCATAAATAATGCTTTATTTTCATTCTTAACTATTTTCAACTAGACAGGAATATCGTACTTCTAATTGTGAAATCCGTGTCAGTATGTAAAAGCAATAAAAACAGACTTGTTTGTTTGTTTTAATTAGAGCCTCTATAACGCTCAAAATAAACGAAAATTTCGTAAAGTATTTCGTAAAATAACGTCAACACCTAAACAATCAGTGTTCCTTATATCAATAGCCACAATTTCAACGCTATATCTGGTATGATTATATCAATTTGTGTATATAAAACAATGCTCGTTATTATTTTTTGTGACACAATTAATTCCATTTTAATTTCCCGCGAATATATCCTTTCATACGACACACGAACACTAAAATGGTACCATGTTAGTGTTCATGTGTCGTATGAATAGATACCGTTGCGGGATATTAAAATGGAATTAAACATGCACAACAATAATTAAAACGAGCATTTTGTATCTACAAACATCTATTTTACCAGACCTCATCTGGTGTTGAAATTTCGGCAGTCACATTGATTATTAATTGTTTAACTTTATTTTACGAAATATTGTACACAATTTTCGTTGATTTTGAGAAGTAATGGGACTTTAAGTATCGTAAATTTCCTTAATATTCCAAAACCGTTTCTCGTTGTTTACACATGGAACAAGAAAATGGCTGTTGGGTAAGTCATTAGATGCAGTCTTGCATAATGCTTTTTTCGGTATTATATGGGTATTTGATTTAATTTTGTGTTAATGCACCGATTTACAACACTATACTTGTTTTCAATAATATTTCGATTTTACTTGATTGTATGGTTGCATATTATAAATTGAATAGTACCTGATAATGTTGTTATGGCACTCGTATGATACGACGTGAGCGCATGTTATAGAACTCTGGAATCAAAACTATTGTATGTATCAAAGCGGCCCAATTTAAATAAGGAATTTCACAGGCTGGCAAGTGGGTAACCACGGGCGAAATCCTCCGCGCATCATTTATGTCTATGTATTCTTCCCATTAATTTGTTTTGTAAATGATTAAATAAATAAATATTCGATAATTATATTAGATGATTTCTGCAATATTTTAAATTAATTATTAAAAAGATAAACCAAATTTGATAGAGCTCATATTTACTTTTATCAGTGTGCTAAAAGTTGGTTATTGGTTACTTACTATCAATCAAGTAAATCAAGTTTAGCTGGCGATTTCTAAAACGCCATCAAAAGTTTTCCTCTGACAGTAGCGCCAGCCTTAGTTTATGTAACCACAGTATGTATAGTAAAGACGATTCATTATCCCTAATAATTGGAATACACAATCATACATTTACTTGTGACATTAATTTATTACTGAAGATGTAAATTCACCAATCAACTGAGTGAACACCACTAACTGAAAGTAGTTAGATTATTTAGGTTATTTGTAAGTGTTGAAAACTCGACTTTGTGTATGATAATTTGAAAAAGCTGAACACACGCAGTAGGTGAAGTATTAGTCAGCAAGTATTTGATCTTTACGCACGCTATTTCTTGCTTTTGATTTTATATATAGGTTTGCCTTCTTAGATATATAACATTCGTTGTCATATCATACCATATTTTATTTAAACTCGTCCAGGAAATTCGTTGGTAAGCTCTCCAAAGGCTCGATTACTAACAAAATTCCTGAACTCGTTTAATAAAATATGGTATGATATGACAACTCGTGCCAGATCTTTTTATCACATGCTTTTAAATGGGCAAATTAATATTTACGAAAACATAATGGTAAATCCCGAATGTTGTTTACAGTTCGTGACGTCATTTGACGTTGCAACGTCATTTCAGCAAAATAACAAAATGCGATTGGTCAATCGAACGAAAACTAAGCCATTGAAAACGCTTACAAAGTATATTACACTATGTAAGATAAAAATATTTGTAATGGTTATATTACATGGGAAACGGGGTATGGCATGTGATAAAACCATTTTTGTAAAGATCTATTTTACACATGACCCTGTGATGTAGATGTGCTCAATCATGTAAATGAAAGTTATATTCATATGTCGTATATTTTCGACATCATGACATCAATAATTATTTAAATGTCACACTCAATGGTTGTTCAAGACATTTATTGTTTACATAAAATGAAAGAATAATCTTAAACTTTATGATCTTATAAATCATGGTAAAAATAGGGTTTTGATTTAACATTCAAATAACTCGATGAGCATCGAAGAAATATACAGAGCACATTTTAAAATGACATTTTATACCGCCGTTTAAGTAGCATTATTTCAAGACTCGTCAAGATTAGTATATGATATCACTTTTATAATGCAACATGTTTTCCTATAAATCGTATGCATTTGTCAAATTCGATGTACAAAGTAAGGTATTTGTACTTCTGATCGTACGTTTTTGGTACAAAACTGTTGGGTCATATTTTACCGTCCAACCAGATTTGGCATTTATAATCATAGACTCCCCCTCTTTAAGAAAAGCATCATGTGTTCCAGTAAGAAATTTCCTGTTTTCATGCAGGTCGTGTATAATATGCGGAACGTATATATTTTGCTTATGCCATACATTATTGTAGATCATTAAAAACAACCAAACCGGGAGAAATGCTCTATTTGCAACATTTTGTACCACGGTGCCACTTGTTTTCCGGAATAATCACTTATGTGTCCTTTGTCAGTTTTTTAGTTTTATAGAAATAAAAATATCGTGTTCTAACTTTGTAACTCGAAATATATGTCTTGCTTTGTTGGTTCTAATATGACTGCTTATAATTATGTATATATAATAGCTTTCTGTATTACATTTCTTTTTACTTCTGTTAATATCCAGTGCAATGTTGATACAATTCCCAACCAGTGTTCAAGCATGACTAAGTGAAGTCCGCCTTTGAGAAAGGCCGTTAAGAATTTTACATTATGTGTACTGCCGTTTAAAAGCTAACGTGACGAATTTTGACCGCATGTTACTACACCAGCGTGATAGTTGGCTTTTCAGTATGCAATCACGTATTATCAAAGATCCAGGAAAAGTCTTGTTTTGGAATCCTAAAACTGATATTGTCACTGTTTGTAAAAAAGCTTATACAAACACTTACTTGTATGAACAATCACCCGCACGTGATTAATTGCAGAGAGGAGGTGACTATACCATCATGATAGATGCTTATGTACTCTTTAATCACTTATTAGTCCATATTCCGGTAAACCAATTACTTTTGACTTTTGGATTCATTTACATGGCTGCTGTATTTTATAAAGAAAATAAAGGCACTGCAATTAAATTTGATTAAATGACACATGCACTTTTTTTAAAGACGACAATGTTTTATGTCAGTTTGTAAAATGCCTTTGTCATCTACAAATAATTATTCATCTATGGTGTAGGACAACACATGGTTGGGACACTGAACAAATGCAATAGCGAAACTACAAGCGGGTTTTAGTCCATACTCCGGTAGAATGTATCGTTTTATATATTTGGGCACATCGAGTTTTAGGTCAATATCAACCCTAAAAATAAAAACACAGCTAAGCCTGATGTCACGTAACTTTACAAGCGTGGTAGGTATTTCTGTATTTTATAAGATCTTGTTCGTCTTTGTAAAGGGACATATCTTTTCAATACTTTTGGGCACTGAAACATGGGCACTATGCGTAAACAATATGATACAAGAACGTTAAATCTGTATTACAACGACATGTGAAATAAGTTGCGTAGTTGGTACAGATGTGTACACATACTTTTATGACAATGTAACAAAACTTCTGTTACTATTTTGAGTTTTGTTAGGAATAGGAATCGGGTAATTGATATTAAGACTTTCCGTTATACACAGCCCATCATGTAACCACTTTAGTCTTATCACTTTGTGCCACTGTTGATTTAACTTAATAGAGTTATATATAATGCAGATATAATTTTAAATGAATCATTCTGTTCAGTTTGGTGGAACAGGGTTATCAGGATGGTTGTATCGGTATATACTAGACCATAACTAAATGATAAATTCGAATATAAATGTTCTCATTGTTAAATATTATTCTCACTGTATGCACTAAAGCCTATGTAGTCTTTGTAGCGGTTGGTAGTAACGAAGCACCATGAGGTTATTTTTTGGCGATTGCCTTCTGCAATTCGCCCCATCGGTAACATAATATACGTATACCGAAGAAAGAAGTCCGTTTCTGCAACAAACCACTTTGCAACTCCAGATTCTGTATTCGCAAACAAAATAGCTTCGATCGCGTGGTATTGGTATTAATGCGCCACAAAAACCACTAACGAAGTACATCGGTATTTTCCGTTGCAATAATTGACCAATACGAAGATGTCAAAGCTATCAGAAATTGTTTAATTTTTTTAATAATACATTTGCGGTATGAATGTGTTTTCCGGCTAGCTCAGTCGGTAGAGCACTGCACGAGGTCGTGGGTTTGAGTACCACGTAGGGTGATACTTTTGTCCCCTATTATTGAATGGATTTACTTAATTCTTGGATAGAACACCCCTTTGGACAAGACCTTTCTGTTGACGTTTTAGCTGTACCCCTGGTTGACATTGACCTTTAGTATCCAATTGCTCAAAAACTAACATTTGCCGTATCTTGAATCGATACTGAATGGATTAACTTTATACTGTGACACACACGGAGCCCCGTGTACTTAGGCAAGAACGATCCAGAAACCTGACTGTACTAATTATAAATTACTGCAATTCTTGTCTTCATCAAATTTATGTCAAGTTTGGAACTGGGATGACTTTTTTACCTTGAACCCTGGTTGACATTGACCTTTTGGTATTCAATTGCCTCAAAAACTAACATTTGCCGTATCTTACTTGATACTGAATGGATTTACTTTATACTTAGACACACACGGGGGCCCGTGTTCTTAGGCAAGAACGATCCATAAACCTTACTGTACTAATTAGAAATTACTACAATTCTTGTCTTTATCAAATCTATGTCAAGTTTGAACCTGGGTTTTATATCTTCAGCTATCAATTGGCAAATACGACAATGACCTGTTTTAAAAATCAGCATTTACATTTAACCCCAATAGCTTAATCATATAATGTTGATAGCCTGTCACCCTTCCTTACTTCCATCTGTTTTCTTCAAAAAGGTGCTTGGTTGTCATCACGGTGTATAGTGTTTCAACGACCACAACATTTGGGCAAAATCGCCCCACCAGTACTTTGAGTACTTTGATTAAATAAACGATGCGTGTTTATTTATAAGTATGTATGCTATTGATTTGATTTAAATATTATCCGTTCGTAGATTCTCTTGTTGGCATAAAATACCAATACAACAAATAGCATGAAAATCCATATTGGAAGACGCTTCACATTGCAATCAGACATATATGTAATATTTTATGATTTTATTGACTTATTTAAACTGTTGACTATCTTGAATCGGGAATTACGATTAATTATTAGCGTATTATTTAAATTGCAATACTTCAAAACTTAGTGCTGATTAATTATGATAAGACTGATTTAACAGAACTATAACTGGTTCATAAACATTTGATCATAGAAATTTATGTTTTTATTCGGAATGGGGAAAGATGAAGCCGATACGTCAATGTTTATTTTAATTCAATATAAGGGAAACTATATCGATAGTTATAACTTTACCATTATTTATCATGTTTTGTTTACATACAATAGTTGATGAAAAGGTATACGCCTTTAGTTCATAAAAATTCCACGTAAGCTTGTATTTATCATAACAACGGGTTAGTTCACTGGCACATTTATGCCTTGAATATGACGACTACTTGTACATTGTCTTGTGAATGCATTTCTTACTTATGAATTTTTCTCTAAATACAATGCCACTCTTTCAAGCTATCATGACATGAATGTGTTTGTTAAAAAATATTTTAAATGATATATATTCAATTATATACTTGTTTGATTAACTAGATATATACACGGTATAACAATATGAAGTCATAACTCACACTGTGTCGCGGAATGTCAGACGGTAAAATATGATGAGTGCGTTTAAAGAAATTCATTCTTCCAAAAAGCATTATCGATTGTCTCGAATGACGCCTGGCTACTTTTTTTTGTTTTTATAACCAGAAATAACCTCTTATGCAAAATGTGAACGGTATTGCGGATACATTGTTTGAAAATATGCCCTGACATACTTAAGAAATATGTTTCATTGATGCTCTTCGTAGTTCGACGATACAAAATATATCAGGAGCAACACATAGGGCGTAGTTATGTTAAAATGCAATACATATTCGGTTTCAATGGTTGACATAACATTAATTTCGTAAGCTAAAACAAGAATTGGTTTTCTTAGTAGAATATGGGCTCTTCACAAAAACGGACTATTTTTGTCGCAGGAAGGAGTCCGGTCCAGTGTCACGCGGGTAAAAAGGCCATTTATTGTATGACATATGAGTATAAACATTGAAATCGGGAATTATGGGGAAAACTATATAGTATAAATAATATTAACATTTAGCAACTTGTATATCATTCAAATACATGATTTAACTGCAATTTGTTTTCAGAAAGTGCTGTCTAATTTAAGTTTCTTCATACAATTAGGTTAATTATATTGTTTTGATAATATTTTTTATAAGTATTTTTTGGGAAATTTAGTTTGATTTAATGTTAAAGCAATTGTTTATTACTTCGGTAAACAACGCAATATCGGTTGAAGATTTTGCAAAAAGCTTCAATGGTATTTTATTCCGATATTAAACTTGGTTTATTGTATTAATGTGTGAAACATTTTAGTCATTGCATATTAAGTAAACATAAAGTTTTGCCAAACATATATATTGATTGCATTGTTGCTGTAGCTCTATTTCGATACTTAATGTCCGATGATGGTAATAGTGATGGCAAACGAACATAACATGATCGAAAGGTATTTGTCAACCATGTTAATTGAGAGCATTATGCGAAATAACTTACTGTTAATATTCTATTGACGTAATGTTACTATTTACAAAAGGTTTCTAGGAAAAATAATAAAAGTGTTATAACGTTTAATGGCACCGTTTTACGTTTCTATCATTTTTCGGACCTATACAGCATCGTATATTTTTAGATCAGGTCGTGGATCTGTTTGCATATTTACGTAAACATTCTTACATTTAAATATTAATATTTAGCAATGAATATCTGTACAACAGTTTATTAATGCGTGTAGGTAGTACAACATAAAACTCATATAAGCAAGGAATACAAGAAACTGCCAACTGAATTAGTAACAGTAAATAGCGTCATTATTTTTTTATAAACGCACAATCTGGTGATGTATTCCGCCTTCAATTAAAACTTATGAAAGTGAAAACATATTCTTACCCAAGTATACTGCGCGAAAACAACATTAGGTTTGTTGAACAACACACACATTCTACTTTCGCGTAGCATAAAGGAAATGAACACCGCGGAGAGCGTAGTTCTGAGTAGTTGCAAGCAGCCTACATTTTGTAGCTAGACATGGACAACACAAATTGATATTCGAATGCCTGTGGTTTAAAAGTTCGTGTTTAGTACAAGAATAATGAATCAAAACACCGTTTTTAGATACCATGTTTTTAAAAAATAAACACGAACACTTTCTTCTCTTTATGATAGACGTCCACATGCAGTAATATTGTTCAATAATCATGGTGACAGTTTTCAAACACGTGTCTAGATAAATATCTAAATACTTCTAACTATATGTTTATAAATGGTTTTCTTAGTGAAAGTTCCGGAAACAAGTCTTCATAAAAATACAACACCTGCGTTAAGCTCAAAATGCATATGTCTTTTGAAATATAATCCAATTTATAATGCAATGGGATTATCAAGCATATGCATATACAACACTTGAAACAAATGATGTATTCAGATAAAGTAAAACTCAATGTATTCTATAAAATACACCCTCACAGACAGATTCTTGCTACGAGAAATGTCGGTAATGATCTGAAAAGTTGCATAGTGCTGCTGAAAAAGACAAATAAGAAAGATCATGAGTTGCTTGTGTGATAAAGCCAACTGTACATTTGCATACTCGCACTCGTTGAAGTGGGAACATGGTTAATATTTTAACCGTTCATCATCTGTGCATCTATGTCAAATCAAAATTCTTATTGTTAATACAATTTATAAAAAAGAACAATTTTCAACTTACGCCTAACAGGTACGTTTTGTGTTTTGATATGCGAAAACGGAATATCTACGGATATCGATCGTTATTTGCGGCAAAATATAGTTGTATGAGGAATAGACCCGAGTTAGGATAAATAGCAATCTATTGAATTTCTTGAAAACACGACAACACACTCGTACACAAATGTAAATAAATTATCCACAAAAAAAATAGCGAATACCGAAGAACGGATATATACATACTCATTTTTGTATTTTGATTGTAATTGTGAACAGTTTGATAGTTAAATCGTGAGCGCAATTTATCATGCAAACACAAATCTTGCTTGAATGAACAATTTAATTTGGATCCAGTGTGATATTCGATTTACTTGCATACTTTGGTTGAAAAAGTTTGGTTAATGTAAGTGAATTATGACTTTCGATCGTGCTTATATAATTCTTTTAAAGGGATCTTTTCACGGTTTGGTAAATTGACAAAATTGAAAAAAGTTTTTTCAGATTCGCAAATTTTCGATTTAGTTATGATATTTGTGAGGAAACAGTATTACTGAACATTTACCATAGTCCAATATAGCCATTATATGTATCTTTTGACGATTTGAAAACCTAAAAATTATAAAGCGTTGCAACGCGAAACGATTGAATAATTTGGAGAGTTCTGTTGTTGTCGTTTAAATTTGCGAAACTACGAAGAGTGCTTATATAAGGTATAAAATACTTTTGTTGTGTATACTCGGCGGAATAGCCGAGAGGGCTAATGCGTTTTTACTTCAGACTAACTCCAGGACTCCGGGGGTCACTGGTTCGAGCCCTAGTACCGGCTACTTTTTTTCATTGTTTTAATTTTATTCTTGATGTTTTACTGGAGCTTTTAAGATCCAATGTTTACATTTATCAATATAAAGCATTTAATGACAAACTTCAAAATATGCCAAAATCTGTGAAAAGGCCCCTTTAAGAGGCACGACTTGGAAAGAATAGTATTCAATCGGTATTTTATAATTACCATTTTCGTACATCCACAAAATAACTAATTCCTCTGCAAAAATTAAAGGAAAAAATGATGCAAATAAAAACTTAGTCTGACATTTAATGTTGTTTTGTTATTGTTTAATTTAGATTAGTTCATGTCTTTTACGATGATTGGATATTGAGCAAAGATATAAACGTTTCAATAGTGAAAGGAATGGCATCGGAAGTTAGGACGCACGGTTTTAAGGTGCCATACAGATACCATTCGTATCGATTTTCGGAAATAAAATCGATACCGTTTAAATGGTTACCCATACCACTTAGCGTTACAACTATTTTGAAAGACGATTTGAATATTAAGTTAAAATTTGTCAAATAAGTTTAATTAAAATAGCAAACTGTAACTGTGATAATTTTTAGCATTATCATCATCATCATCATCATCATCATCATCATCATCATCATCATCATCATCATCATCATCATCATCATCATCATCATCATCATCATCATCATCATCATCATCATCATCACCAAATAGACACTGTAAGTTGTTTTCAGAATTGAAACTCAGTACACATATTTTATGTGAAGTTATTATGTCGTATTTGTATTATATTTGCCTCAGGCTGATGCATCACTATAGATCATACTAAAATACAAAATACAGTATTTAAATAATTATTTAGGAGTTTCTTCACAAAACTTGATTAGAAATTTAACACGTTTCTCAAATAGAATACAATTACCTTTGTTTTAAACGATCTCCGTAAAACCTTTTCGAAACCGAAATTTTGCAAACATAAGTATCCTTAATCTTGTTAATATGCCTATGTACGAAAACAGTATTTGACAATGCTGTTTGTGATCAATAACTGATTATCTTCGCTTAATAATTACTGTATTTTTCATTATGGACAGTGTGAGCAAATTAGCCTTCCCATTGGAATTTTCCCTTTTCTCATGGAATTTGTATTTTTCATTGTGATTGTATTGTTGTTCTATGGGGTATTTCCCACTTGCATACAAGCTAATTCGATCGATGTTTAATTGTTTTAAGTAGGCTTTTAATTTATATTGATTAATTTAAAGCAGTATTGATGTACTTGTGCCAATTAAGGTTTCAAAGATATTGATGTTAATAAATTTGTAAATGGGAAAAACATTCGTATGGGAATTTTTTAAAAACGTTTTATTGCATATATGCAACGACTTTCTTGATTTAGTTTTATACATATTCGTGCTTAATAGTGACATTTAAATAAATGTGTTAACACTTTTTAAGTTTCTTATTTCCCCATATATCTATAATGAGCACAAATGTAAAATAATAGTATGTGTGTTACCTTATGACACAAGTGATCGTTAACAAAATATGTCTGTATTTTATAATTCAACCAAGACACTTGACTTTTCCTCTGAAAAACAGTAGGCGTAAAAATCATAAAAACCGTTCTATGTTACATTGTGTGTTGAAATAAACAAGTAGTATGCAGATCATTAATTGGTATAATAAAACTATTTCCCCATAATACTCAATATAACACTATTAGAATATTTCGTCCATGCAATTCGTTTTGAATGTGTTATCTTGATGAAAAGTTAGTCTGTTTATGTGATATGTTGTATCATAATTATTAAATATGTATATTCACATGCCGTCATTACAATGTATGATTTAAAACACTATTTTGGTATTGTGTTTGCCGTTGAAAATTGTATTGCTAAACATCAAACAATATTCAAACCAAAATGGCGCTTCTTTTCAATAAATGTAATTTCTAAAAGACCAAAGATTAATCTGAATAAACTGTAAGCAGTTTTGTTATCTACTGTTAGGTAAATAGCAGTAGGACGGAAGCTCAATTGGTTGTGGTAGAAGTGTGTATTGCGATGTTATTGATACAGTACTGGTATTTATAGTTAATTTAATAATTTGTTTCTTAAAACAATGTGCGAAGTATGCTAACTATTCCAGTTTTCTTGAAATTTGATAGTGTTAAGCCGCATAAAAGGTATGGATGCGAGTCATTTCATGCGTTATCACTACGACCTCACAGTCTCCAAGGCTCCCCTTGCGAGTCCTTTTATACGTTCTCACGACGACCTCACAGTCTCCAAGACGCTTCTTGCGAATAGTTTGATGCGTTCTCACGACTACATTACAGTCCCTTGGCTTCTCCTTCCAAGTCCTTTCATGAGTTCTCATGAGGACCTCACATTCTCCAATGCTATCCTTGTGAGTCCTTCCATGCGTTCTCCCGACGACCTCAAAGTCTCCGCGGGTTTCCTTGCGAGTCCTTTCATGCGTTCTCACGACGACCTCACATTGTCCACGGCTGTCCTTGCGAGTCCTTTCATGCGTTCTCACGACGAACTCACATACTCATAGGCTTTCCTTGCGAGTCCTTGATCGAGGTTGAAGCGCAGAAAGAACGCCACTCATATCTGACGGGGGCATAACATTAAAAAAGTGAAAAGATAATATGTTTGGAATTCGGAAGTCCCAATATAAATGGTAAATTTAAATGATGTAAATTATGCTATAACTTGACAGTAATTTCTGTCAAACGTAAAAATCGTCTTAAAATGAACCTCTCCGGCACGCAACTTTCTTGACGAGATGTGAAAACCTTTTTACAACTTTCACGACATATGTTTTAAAAACAAATACATATTTAAGTCGAACATGCCAATGCATCGTAATTGCTTTATGCAAACCGATGCGATATTGTGAACTTCTGCTCGTGATATTTCATAATTGTATTGCACAGTTGAGTTTTTAATTAATTTATCGACATGATATTTGACATCACACAGCATGCCGTATAGAGTTACCCGGTTAAAAGGATAAGAGTACATAAGTAGTCCTTACATACATGCATATGTCTGCTTTTGAGTATTCGGTATATGTTCATCCATTCTTATTGTTTGGATGTATCAATCTTCAACTTATTCCTTTCCGTTTTTCTCTTTTTACATTTATCGTCAATGTAAACGAATATTAAAATCTGTTTCTAACTCCTTATTTTAACCAAATAATAAACAAATCTATATCTTTTTCAAACCGGTTATCAACTGAGATCTACCTTTTATAACAAATACATTATCCAAACTGGATCACCAAGCTTTAAAAATATTTAATATGAAGCTATAATATACAAATATTATTCTAATAGATTTCTGCATAGTTGTGTTATTAATAACCCAAGCTCTTTCTAACGGTTGAATTACAAGAAATTAGAAGTTGCTTATTCCTCATTTTAAGTGAATACAAAAACTGGCACTTTTGAACCGTTAAAATAATTGTTCAATGTCCCAATTGTAGCCATTAACATAGCAACACATTTTATATGGAGGTATGACATTAAAATATTTCATACGCCATATCACTATATAGTTCTTTTCATACGCCATATCACTATATAGTTCTATCAAATAATAGAACAGAACATAAATTTTATTACGACTTGTACATAGTACATCGTCAGTCAAAACCATGCAATAATAAACATATCATATAATCATGTGAAAAGAAAGAGATTAGACAGTTATAAACGTTGTACATACTATCTAACATAATACATGACAGTGGTGGGTAAACACTAGACAATAAAGACAGGGAAAATTTCAAAGTGTGTGTGCAACATAGTGGCAAACAGCTATTAGCATTTATGGAAAAAAAACTAACATCAACAAATGCTATGTGTATAATATTTGTTCAATTATAATAGATAATAATAGCTCATGGACATTGCATGTATTAAATTTTGCGCCAAATTTAACAATCTACAGTAAATGACAATTGGTCATATTACATATAGTATGCCTAAATATATTAAATAAGTGAATATATCAGATTTGTTACATAACATAACTCCATTTATTCAGTTTCGTATCCAGTATGAATAAAAGAAAATTTACACATCCTGCGTTAATAAAATTACACAAAAACAATAAGTAATTCATGTAAGTAATTCATAGCTGTCTACATTTTCTGCGTAGCTGTCTAATCTGTATTTTTTACGTCTGTTAATATCAAATGAAATGTTAATACAATTCCCAACCAGTTTCTAAGAATGACTAAGTGGAGTACGCCTTTGATAAAGCACATTAAGTATTGAAAAGATGGTCACTGCCGTTTTAAAGCAACGTTGCGAATTATGACGACATATGATACCTTTAGTGTTTTAGCTGGCTTTTTACTATAAAGCACGTAATATCAAAGATCCGGGAAACATCTTGTTTTGGATTCTGGAAACTGAACCAATAAATAGAAAGGCTTACTATACATGTAGTTGTGTTCGGTATGGGGAAAGTTGTATATGCAATGTGTAAATTTTTATTTTAATACAACGTAAGGTTCACTGAAACATTAGTGCTTTGAATGTGGCAACTGCTTTTTAATTGTCTAGATCAAGGTTATCAATACGGTAACTTCACTGTATGCTTCAGCTTATTACATACAACTATATTATCTTAATTTTCATCGCCATCATCACACCCATAATCACTTTCCGTATCATCATCTCCCGAAAAGTGACTATTGTCATCATTGTGATCATTGTAAATAGTAACATCTTAAAGACCGTTATCAAATAATCATCTGATATATTTTTAACTTAATAAATTGGTAGTTACTTGACTGTATATTTTAAAAGAACCTAGATTGTTCGTTAATTGTTAAGGAACACTCTTCTTTGAGACTTATGTACACTGAAACATTTGCACCTTACGTAATACATGTACATATACTTCAAGAACGCTAAATTTATATTACAAGGACATAATACATATTTTTCGTAGTTATACAGATTTGAACATATACAATTATGACTGTGTAAGAAAATCTCTGTTCCTATATTTGTGTGTATGAGGAATTAGGATCTGGTAACGTTTCCCTTATTAAACCGGGAAAAGGGTACGGGGCTATTAATTACAAGCAGAAATGTGTAAATACGAGTTGTTAGATATAAAACCATACATATAATGTTCATGAATATCTTTTTTTGACATTCAGAACAAACGTATATTAAGATATTAAAATAGTCCGGTCTTAATGGTTATAAGGTCTGCACAGTTATTAAATTGTTTTGCTGTGTTTTGGTATGTTTTATCCATAACCCGTTTCATGCTAATAAATTGATTAAAAATTCGCAAAAGATAATACTTTGTGTATGTTTCGTTTAAGTAATATATTTAGTTCCACTATAATGTTAAGGTTCAGGTAAAAAATAACAAATGAGAATAAACAAATACAGGTGCAATTTTACTTATGCAAATACGTCTAACGACTTTAATATGAAAGTGGTATTAAGAACTTCCTTTTAATACAGCCCATCATAGGACCACTTTGGTCTTATCACTTCGTACCATTGTCGATTTAAAGTAATGGAGTCTTATATAAATCAACCAGACTGTGAAGTTTGGTGGAAACAGATTATCCGTTTGGTTTCATCGGTATATCAACGACCATAACTAAATGATATATGAAATTGTAAATGTTTTCAATGTTAAATATTATTCCAAGTGTAAACATTAAATCCTATGCAGTCTGTGTAGCGGTTCGTAAGAACGAAACACGATGATATGAATTTAAAATACACGATACATGTTTATATGAATGTGTATGTTATTGGTTAGATTTATATATCATCCGTTCGTAGATACTAGTGTTGACCGTAAATAACCAAAAGAATGAAAACCTATAAAGGAAGACGATTTAAATTGCAATCATACTTATATTAAATATGTGTTGATCTCAATTACTTATTTTAAGTACGTTTGCTGCAGTTTAAATGCACATTTTGCTACACCTAGAATTTGATAATTTTTGGTTTTTAGTTAGAACCATTTGCGGTTGATAGAAAAGCAAGGAATACAAGAAACTGCCAACTGAATTAGTAACAGTAAATAGCGTCATTATTTTTTTATAAACGCACAATCTGGTGATGTATTCCGCCTTCAATTAAAACTTATGAAAGTGAAAACATATTCTTACCCAAGTATACTGCGCGAAAACAACATTAGGTTTGTTGAACAACACACACATTCTACTTTCGCGTAGCATAAAGGAAATGAACACCGCGGAGAGCGTAGTTCTGAGTAGTTGCAAGCAGCCTACATTTTGTAGCTAGACATGGACAACACAAATTGATATTCGAATGCCTGTGGTTTAAAAGTTCGTGTTTAGTACAAGAATAATGAATCAAAACACCGTTTTTAGATACCATGTTTTTAAAAAATAAACACGAACACTTTCTTCTCTTTATGATAGACGTCCACATGCAGTAATATTGTTCAATAATCATGGTGACAGTTTTCAAACACGTGTCTAGATAAATATCTAAATACTTCTAACTATATGTTTATAAATGGTTTTCTTAGTGAAAGTTCCGGAAACAAGTCTTCATAAAAATACAACACCTGCGTTAAGCTCAAAATGCATATGTCTTTTGAAATATAATCCAATTTATAATGCAATGGGATTATCAAGCATATGCATATACAACACTTGAAACAAATGATGTATTCAGATAAAGTAAAACTCAATGTATTCTATAAAATACACCCTCACAGACAGATTCTTGCTACGAGAAATGTCGGTAATGATCTGAAAAGTTGCATAGTGCTGCTGAAAAAGACAAATAAGAAAGATCATGAGTTGCTTGTGTGATAAAGCCAACTGTACATTTGCATACTCGCACTCGTTGAAGTGGGAACATGGTTAATATTTTAACCGTTCATCATCTGTGCATCTATGTCAAATCAAAATTCTTATTGTTAATACAATTTATAAAAAAAAACAATTTTCAACTTACGCCTAACAGGTACGTTTTGTGTTTTGATATGCGAAAACGGAATATCTACGGATATCGATCGTTATTTGCGGCAAAATATAGTTGTATGAGGAATAGACCCGAGTTAGGATAAATAGCAATCTATTGAATTTCTTGAAAACACGACAACACACTCGTACACAAATGTAAATAAATTATCCACAAAAAAAATAGCGAATACCGAAGAACGGATATATACATACTCATTTTTGTATTTTGATTGTAATTGTGAACAGTTTGATAGTTAAATCGTGAGCGCAATTTATCATGCAAACACAAATCTTGCTTGAATGAACAATTTAATTTGGATCCAGTGTGATATTCGATTTACTTGCATACTTTGGTTGAAAAAGTTTGGTTAATGTAAGTGAATTATGACTTTCGATCGTGCTTATATAATTCTTTTAAAGGGATCTTTTCACGGTTTGGTAAATTGACAAAATTGAAAAAAGTTTTTTCAGATTCGCAAATTTTCGATTTAGTTATGATATTTGTGAGGAAACAGTATTACTGAACATTTACCATAGTCCAATATAGCCATTATATGTATCTTTTGACGATTTGAAAACCTAAAAATTATAAAGCGTTGCAACGCGAAACGATTGAATAATTTGGAGAGTTCTGTTGTTGTCGTTTAAATTTGCGAAACTACGAAGAGTGCTTATATAAGGTATAAAATACTTTTGTTGTGTATACTCGGCGGAATAGCCGAGAGGGCTAATGCGTTTTTACTTCAGACTAACTCCAGGACTCCGGGGGTCACTGGTTCGAGCCCTAGTACCGGCTACTTTTTTTCATTGTTTTAATTTTATTCTTGATGTTTTACTGGAGCTTTTAAGATCCAATGTTTACATTTATCAATATAAAGCATTTAATGACAAACTTCAAAATATGCCAAAATCTGTGAAAAGGCCCCTTTAAGAGGCACGACTTGGAAAGAATAGTATTCAATCGGTATTTTATAATTACCATTTTCGTACATCCACAAAATAACTAATTCCTCTGCAAAAATTAAAGGAAAAAATGATGCAAATAAAAACTTAGTCTGACAGTTAATGTTGTTTTGTTATTGTTTAATTTAGATTAGTTCATGTCTTTTACGATGATTGGATATTGAGCAAAGATATAAACGTTTCAATAGTGAAAGGAATGGCATCGGAAGTTAGGACGCACGGTTTTAAGGTGCCATACAGATACCATTCGTATCGATTTTCGGAAATAAAATCGATACCGTTTAAATGGTTACCCATACCACTTAGCGTTACAACTATTTTGAAAGACGATTTGAATATTAAGTTAAAATTTGTCAAATAAGTTTAATTAAAATAGCAAACTGTAACTGTGATAATTTTTATGATTAAAAATTCGCAAAAGATAATACTTTGTGTATGTTTCGTTTAAGTAATATATTTAGTTCCACTATAATGTTAAGGTTCAGGTAAAAAATAACAAATGAGAATAAACAAATACAGGTGCAATTTTACTTATGCAAATACGTCTAACGACTTTAATATGAAAGTGGTATTAAGAACTTCCTTTTAATACAGCCCATCATAGGACCACTTTGGTCTTATCACTTCGTACCATTGTCGATTTAAAGTAATGGAGTCTTATATAAATCAACCAGACTGTGAAGTTTGGTGGAAACAGATTATCCGTTTGGTTTCATCGGTATATCAACGACCATAACTAAATGATATATGAAATTGTAAATGTTTTCAATGTTAAATATTATTCCAAGTGTAAACACTAAATCCTATGCAGTCTGTGTAGCGGTTCGTAAGAACGAAACACGATGATATGAATTTAAAATACACGATACATGTTTATATGAATGTGTATGTTATTGGTTAGATTTATATATCATCCGTTCGTAGATACTAGTGTTGACCGTAAATAACCAAAAGAATGAAAACCTATAAAGGAAGACGATTTAAATTGCAATCATACTTATATTAAATATGTGTTGATCTCAATTACTTATTTTAAGTACGTTTGCTGCAGTTTAAATGCACATTTTGCTACACCTAGAATTTGATAATTTTTGGTTTTTAGTTAGAACCATTTGCGGTTGATAGAAAAATGAAATACTAATTATGAGTCACCGTTGTTGTTCATTTTTTATTCGCACTTGAACAACAAACATATTTCAGCAAAAGAACAATTCACCAAAAAGGTAATTACATAAAAACTTGATTAAATTAATGAGAAAAGTGTTGAAAACAACCTCTTTTTCTCAAAAATATGTAATACTGATTTAATTTGACTGCAAATTAATTTGTTTAACATGAATCGATTGATTCATGTTTTTTTATCAATTTTTAAACACAAACAACAACAACGGAATTTCACATATAAAAATAAATAAAATGCATCAAAGTCATTTTGTTTTTACATGCCTTCCTGCACCTAGATTTTTTCCAAATTTACCTCAATGTTGAATGAGTTTTAACTTTAAACAAATATAAAAATAAAACAATAGGTCACCGGGGTCGTTTGTTTACAAATGCAGTTTAAATGCATGTATTAAAATACAGTTTAAAACACAGTGAAAACCATGTACTTGGTGCAGGTCAAAACACATACTAACTAGAACATTTATTGGTGTATGCCAATGAACAAGTAGATTTAAATATAAATGAAAACACACATTATGTGTAGCAAGATGAGTAAAAGAACAAGAATACAATAAAGAACTGAAAACAAGATGTATACAATATATTAAGGGGCATATCAAAGGTATTTAGTGTAATTCTTGACATGACTTGACCAATGTTGTTATAGATGAAAATGCAAAATAAGATTTTAATTTAAGTGAAAACAAAAATTATGTGTAGCAAGGTCAAACAAATATAAGTTTATACTGAACCAAACAAAAAACAAGATAATTGAATACATTTAAAGGGGCATACCACTTTTTTTTTAATTCCTGACATGACTTTACCAATTTATTGTTGTATGCAAATGTAGATTTGAATATAATGAAACTGCAAATTATAAATAATGTATATTGAGATAATTACATTAGGTTAATTAAGTATTCGATTAAAACCACAACGTATACAATACACTTAAAGGGTCATATCAACGGTATTAATTGTGATTATCGATATGACTTCACCGATTCACAGCATATCATTTGTATGAATTAATGTATATAAACGCAGGACCATATGATTGGAATTGCTAGGAACATATATATGTAAAACAATTTAATCTTAACAGTTCGTGTACGATAAAAATTTAATCCAACACAAGTATTGCGTTTTTAGGAAAACGTTAACATACTACAGACAAGTTCGCATGTGAATAGAGATACTACAGAAGGCAATTATGGCGTATATGTAAATCAATCATTCACTACCTACATGAACTTCCTTATCTATAATGAGTTTTTTTATATGATAATAATCTATTAGTTGTTGATACGTCACTGTAACGTAATTATACTGAAATGATTTTTTTTGTTTTTAAATCTACAATGACTCAGATATTGTAAAGTACAGAATACATTTTAAGAACGTACGTGGTAGTTTTAATTATTTTTTATTACATGTAGCATAATGTTTGATACATCAATCTTTTTTTTGATATTAAAATAAAATAAAAATCGAGGGCGACGGGTGTTCTTATTCGTTTTATTGACCTTTGAATTAAACGACTACGTTTTACGTTGTAAAATTCAAAAATATACAATTTCTTACTTTCAACTTTTAATACCTTCTGCATATAGATTTCATTGCAATTTACCCAAATGGCTCTTGGGTTATCAACAAGAAATAAGAAAACAGATACACAAACAAATTCGTTGAATTGATATCCCCCGCAACATTTTGTTTGTGACAGACGGGCGGACGAACTGACCTACGGACGGACGAGGTCAATTCTATATCCCTCTGCCTTTAGAAAGGGGATATTTACTAAGTCACCAGGCTCTTTTGTTAACAATTACAATTCAAAATACAACTCGCAGTCAAACAATAAATGCTAAGTTCCAACGCATCACGACTGAAAATGCAATAAATAAAAAAATGTCCAATCCTGTTTGCTCAATATAATGCGGGTCATTGTTCTGTCAAATGTTAGAATATATCTTACTGAGAAACCATTGTATACTTGTATTCTAAAGACTGTTGTTTTCCCATTCCAGAATACAGGCCGTATCAAATTCTTCTATGTTACACGTGATCCCATGTATCATCTTAAGTATTTCAGCGTGTCACAAAAATAAAAATAAAGGATTTCACTTAATTTAGGTAGTAAGATTTAGATTGCATTGCATTCGTGTAATATGACGTTATGTGTGTATTATAAATGGGTTGCAGGTGCGGTACCGGCGTACGTTCAAATAGTTTGCTTTAATCATAACAGTTCGTGTACGATAACAATCTAATCCAACACAAGTATTGCATTTTTAGGAAAACGTTAACATACTACAGACAAGTTCGCATGTGAATAGAGATACTACAGAAGGCAATTTAATCTTAACAGTTCGTGTACGATAAAAATCTAATCCAACACAAGTATTGCATTTTTAGGAAAACGTTAACATACTACAGACAAGTTCGCATGTGAATAGAGATACTACAGAAGGCAATAATGGCGTATATTTAAATCAATCATTTACTACCTACATGAACTTCCTTATCTATAATGAGTTTTTTATATGATAATAATCTATTAGTTGTTGATATGCCACTGTAACGTAATAATACTAAAATGTTTTTTTTTGTTTTTAAATCTACAATGACTCAGATATTGTAAAGTACAGAATACATTTTAAGAACGTACGCGTTAAATGCCTTAGTGTACATCAATGTGTTTTTTTAATAAATTGCGTACCAAAAATAAACACAATGTTAGTGTTTTTCGACTCATATTGGTCAGAGAAAAATATATTAAGCGCAAAACAAAAATGAAAGTATTATATACACGTGCGGCAAGGTGCACCAACATCCGCTCATGGTTCCGAGGTATTAGATCGTCGTGGATGAAAATTTTAAATTCATCAGATATTTTATTTAGTAATTTTTATCACATGCCATACCCTGAGTCCCATGTAATATAACCAGTACAAATAGTTCTATCTTACACATGTGTAAAATACTTTTTAAGCGTGTGCATTGGCTTATTTTCGTTCGATTGATCAATCTCATTTTGTTATTTTGCTGAAATGACGTTGTAACGTCAAATGACGTCACGAAATGTAAACAACATTCGGGACTTATCATTATGTTTGTGTAAATATTTATTTAATTTGTCATTTAAAAGCATGTGATAAAAAAGATCTGACAGTCGTTGTCATTATTATACTTTTTAAGCGTTTTCATTGGCTTAGTTTTCGTTCGATTGACCAATCACCTTTTGTTATTTTGCTAAAATGACATTGCAACGTCGAATGACGTCAGGAAATGTAAATACCATTCGGGATTTATCATTATGTTTACGTAAATATTAATTTAATTTACTAATTTAAAAGCATGTGATAAAAAGATCTGACACTCGTTGTCATTTCATACCATATTTTATTAAACTCGTCCAGGAAATTCGTTAGTAAGCTCGCCAAAGGCTCGCTTACTCACAAAATTCCAGAACTCGTTTGATAAAATATAGTATGATAAGACAACTCGTGTCAGATCCTATATATCTCAAACAACACTACATACAAGTTGATATCTTAAGCCGTTGTTTGAGAAATTAAAGTTTTCTGATTTATTTTTAAGCATAACATGAAACGTACATAACGATTTTGATTATATTTTATATATAACACATATACTTTGATGGCATGTTTTAAATATATGATGATTAAATGACAAATTGCTTAATTCGAAGGAAAGCTATCCGTTTTAAACATGTCGTACTTACGACACAAACATGTTCAGTTATAAGTAAGTATCGACTGTTTTCCATAATGTGAATTCCGTACTTATTGCTTGTTGTTACAAACACGCGATAAAAAAAAAGGTGTTTGAAGGCGCAGGAATGATGGTCGATTTATACTGTTTTATTTAAGGGATACACATTGTTTATCAATCTTCTTAACTTCATAATACTTTATGTCTTGGTATCATTCCCTTATTGATTTTGCATCCCGTTTTTATTCGAATATCCTAAAAAAGCATGCACTTATTGCGCAACCGGTGTTACAGTCAAAACAAATTTGTGTACAACTAAACTGCCACGTAAGTCCTAGACTGTTGTTAATCTTGATTCAGGAATGTCAAGACATTATAAGTGCAGTAGTTGAATTGCATGACTTTAACGTTAGTGTTGATTAACTATGATACGATTGATTTAACAGAACTATAAATGGTTAAGAAACTCTTGTTCAGTAAACGTTGTAGGGTTTTGTTCGGTATGCGGAAAGTGATATATGCAATGTGTAATTTTTTATTTTCCTACAACGTAAGGTTCACTGGCACATTAACACTTTAGATATAACAACCGCTTGTTAATTGTCTAGATCACGGTTTTCAATACTGTAACTTCATTATGTGCTCCAGCTAATCCCCTATAACTTTATTATCTTAATTTTCATCATCATCACTCCCATCATCACTTTCCGCATTATCAACTCCCGCAACTTGTATCATCATTGTGATAATTGTAATATTAACATCTTAAAGACCGTAATCAAATACTTATAATCATTATCTTAATAATTGTCATCACCGCCAACACCTCCACAACAGCCACCACCACAACAACAACCTCCAACAGCAGCTGCACCATCATCACCGCCTCCACCACTACCACCACCACCACCCTAATCATCTTATAAAATCATCTTCAATATCATTATCATCTTTATCATCATCAGCTTTACCATCATCAGCTCTGGTATTATCATCATCATCACCATTATTAAAAGCATCATCATCCTTTTCTTCCTATTGGTTCATTTGAAGTGAGTGCAACACATTGATTAATGGGCGAGTCTAGTCATCCATATGATCAGTGATATATATATATATACAATTTATACACACACACATATGTCCACTCACCACAAAAACACACGCACCAACAAAACACATTGCTTAATACAAATAATACTTTAAACAAAACACACATTTTCTAATCAATGTTTCATAATTAGTTATGCATCTTAGGCCTGCTACCAACGGCGCATCATTAAAATCACTGTAATAATACATAATTACGTTCTTTACAAAGCTAAATTTAGTGAAACCGAAATCTGTCTTTCAACGAATGTTTGACGTAACAGTCTTATTGGAACCATTTTTTCCATCGACCATGTATTTTCCACAGTTTTTCCACAGTCTTGATATTGGCACTTATTGGTGCAACACCAGAACGGAATGAATAAAGTCAATATTTAAAAGAAACATTACCCAGAGGAAATAAATCTATCATACATAATGGAATAACTTATATGCGTATCATAAGCAATGAATTGACACCGTTTTTCACATTACAAAATAAAAATGGTATAAAAATATAGTCATATAAGAAAATGTAATATCAGCAAGGTACACATATTGTTCAAGACGTTTAAAGGACAAGTATGTGTATAAGTTCTAGCAATTAAAGATGTATTTCCTTCTCTTAAAAGTCAGTGTTTGGCAACTCAATTTTCACAGTGAGTATCCAAAAACAGAACATCTGATCCTTTAACAGATACAATGTCATTCATTCTGAAATTAAAGCATAGGTAATGAAAAATATGGTAACGTCTCTTAGATAAATGACAGCCTTTATGAAATGATAGTTGCGAGTATAATTGTTTTCCCAGTAAAATAAAATCCTTAGTGTATACATCAAATTTTCTGTAGGCTTCGTAGCGGTTCGTAAGAACGAAACACCATGTGATGGTTAGAAATTACACGATATATGTTTTTATGAATATGTGTGCTATCCATTCGATTCAAAACCTATGCCGTACCATTTGGGTCAAACGTACAATTACGCCAACAGCTAAAAATAGATATCACCGAGGTGACAAAATTGTTACCGCGGTGACAATTTGTCACTGCGTTAACAATTTTGTCACCGCGGTGATATCTTTTTTTAGCTGTTGGCGTATATGTACTTTTGACCCAAAGCATAAATCATACAAAACTTCACAAATCCATTTGTCGGTCTTAAAAATCATCATCTTCATCATCATCATCATCATCATCATCATTTTCATCATCATCATCATCATCATCATCATCATCATCATCATCATCATCATCATCATCATCATCATCATCATCATCATCATCATCATCATCATCATCATCATCATCATCATCATCATCATCATCAGCAGCAGCAGCATCAGCATCATCATCATCATCATCATCATCATCATCATCATCATCATCATCATCATCATCATCATCATCATCATCATCACCATCACCATCATCATCATCATCATCATCATCATCATCATCATCATCATAATCATTGTTATCATCATCATCATCATCATCCTCATCTTCATCTTCATCATCATCATCATATTCATCTTCATATTCACCATCATTTGCAACGTGTATACTTGTGTTGCTTTACTGTGTAATTACAAGGCGCTGATTGTAGTTTTTTGGGGTTGATTGGACGGAAAAATTGTCTCTGATTGTGCCATAGTCTTATGTTTGTCATTTCGTTTGCGAGGTTTGTTCGCTTTCTTGGAGGTTTGCTGTTTCTTTATAAAACTATGCAATGTTCGTGCTATTGGTACGTTTAGTTCGAATAAAGTCGTCATCGGTTATAGGCATAACCAGATGCACGTTTACCATTTCATAGCTTATTCAAATTATAATATATAGAAAATAATAGATTGGTGACGTGGATCCTCCGACGAGCAAGATAACCATTCTCCATCCACGTCACCAATCTATTATTCAATTTATCCTGTCACAAATTTTCTTTTCTTTTTATGCTTTTTTCACCGTTTATTTACATTGTAAAATAGGTTAACTGGAGAGTTTCGATGAAATAATGACGTCATTTCGTCAAGAAAATGACGTCATTTCACAGTAAAACAGAGATATTAGGTTACCTGGTCATCTAGCCTAATATATTTTGGGATATTAGATTACCTGGTTATCGGGCTGATTTAAAGGTCATTGACAGGATAAATATATTTTTTAATTCAGTTGACTTTGAATTTGTTCCAGGACTTTATACGACAACAAGCTCACATCCCTATCCGACGAAATATTTAAAGGACTGCCGAAACTACAGACACTGTAAGTTGTTTTCAGAATTCAAACTCAGTACACATAATTTATGTGAAATTATTTTTTTGAATTTTTTTCTAGTTGTTTCAGGCTGATGCATCACTGTAGATCATACTCAAATAAAAAATACAGTATTTATAGAAATGTTTATGTGTTATGTCGAAAAACTTCATTAGAAGTGTTACATGTTTCTCAAATAAGTTACAATTCCATTTTTTTTAAACGGTGTCCTCAAACCTTTTCGAAACCGAAATTTTGCAAACATAAGTATCCTTAATCTTGTTAATATACCTATGTACGAAAAAAGTATTTGACATATTCTATTTGTGATCAAAAACTGATTATCTTCGCTTAATAATTACTGTATTTTTCCTTATGGACTGTGTGTGCAAAATTAGCCTTCCCATTGGAATTTTCCCATTTCTCATGGAATTTTTAATTTTTCATTGTGAGTGTATTGTTGTTATATGGGGTAATTCTCACTTTATTCAAAAAATACATTTCGATCGATGTTTAATTGTTTTAAGTAGGCTTTTTAATTATATTCATCAACTTTAAGCAGTATTGGTGTACTTGTGCCAATTAAGGTTTCAAAGTGATGATGAAAATAAATTGGTAAATGGGGAAAATATTCGTATGGAATTTGTATATACATTTGATTGCATATATGCAACGACTTTCTTGTTTTAGTTTTATAAATATTCTTGCTAAATAGTTACATTTTAATTCATTTGTTATAACTTATTTTAATTCCATATTTCATATAAAATAATAGTATGTGTGTTACCTAAGGACACAAGTTATCGTATACAGTTTGTCTGTATTTTTTATAATTCAAGCAATACATTGGGCTTTTTTTCTGAAAAACAGTGGGCGTATAAGTCATCAAATCCGTTCTATGTTAGATTGTGTGTTGAAATAAACAAGTAGTATGAAGATCAAGAATTGGTATAATAAAACTAATTTCCCATAATTCTCAATATAACACTATTCGAATATTTCGTCCATGCAATTCATTTTGAATGTGATATCTTAATGAAAAGTTAGTCAATGTATGTGATACGTTTGTATCAGAATCATTAAATATGTATATTCACATGCCGTCATAACAATGCAATTAAAACCACTATTTCATTATTATGTTTGCCGTTGAAAATTGTATTGCAAAACATCAAACAATATTCAAACCAAACTGGCGCTTCTTTTCAATTGATGTAATTTGTAAAAGACCAAAGATTAATCTGAATAAACTGTAAGCAGTTGTGTTATGTACTGTAAGGTTAATAACAGTAGGGCGGCAGCTCAATTAGTTGGTGTAGTAGGGTTTATTGCGATGTTATTTATACAATACTGGTATTTATAGCTAATTTATAAATTGTTTCTTAAATAAATGTGAGAAGTATGCGAACAATTCCAGTTTTCGTGAAATTTGATAGTGTTAAGCCGCATAAAAGGCATAGATTCGAGACATTTCACGCGTTATCACTACAGTATACAAGGCTCCCCTTGCGAGTCCTTTTATACGTTCTCACGACGATCTCACAGTCTCCAAGACGCTTCTTGCCAATAGTTTAATGCGTTCTCACGACTACTTTACAGTCCCTTGGCTTCCCCTTCCAAGTCATTTCATGCGTTCTCATGAAGACCTCACATTCTCCAATGCTATCCTTGTGAGTTCTTTCATGCGTTCTCCCGACGACCTCACAGTCTCCGCGGGTTTCCTTGCGAGTCATTTCATGCGTTCTCACGACGATCTCATATTGTCCACGGCTGTCCTTGCGAGTCCTTTCATTCGTTCTCACGACGACCTCACATTGTCCACGGTTGTCCTTGCGAGTCATTTCATGCGTTCTCAAGACGACCTCACATTGTCCTAGGCTGTCCTTGAGATTCCTTTCGTGCGTTCTCACGACGACCTCACAGACTCATAGGCTCTCCTTGCGAGTCATCGGTCGAGGTAGACGCGCAGACAGAACGCCAGTCATATTTGACGGGGGCATATCATTAAAAAAGGGTAAAGAGAATATTATTTGTAATTCGGAAGTCCCAATATTAATGATAAAGTTAAATATTGTAAAGTATGCTATAATTTGACAGTAATTTCTGTAAAACGTAAAGACGTGTTAACATATACCTCTTCTGCACGCAAGTTTCTTGACGAGAAGTGAAAAACAGTTTAAAACGTTCACGACATATGTTTAAAAAACAAATACATATTTAAGTCGAACATGCCAATGTATCGCAATTGCCTTATGCATACCGATGCGATAATGTGAACATATACTCGTTGTATTTCATAATGGTATTGCACATTTGAGTTTTTAATTAATTTATCGACATGATATATGACATCACACTGCATGCCGTATCGCACGCTCCATTATTCTACGTTAAATCTCAGAGAGGTCCTATAACGTTCTAAATGATGACTTCATGAGGATCAACTTTTCTTATATTGCACCGAAAATAATATTAATAAAAGTACAGAAATATTATTTAAGTAGTATTTGTGTTACCATCAGCGCCTTAGAACGGTCAATCCAAAGAGTTACCCGGTTAAAAGGATTATAGCACATAATTAGTCCTTGCATACAGGCATATGTCTGCTTTTGAGTATTCGGTATATGTTCATCAATTCTTATTGTATGGTTGTATCAATCTTCAACTTATCCCATTCCGTTGTTCTCTTTATATAGTTATCATCAATGTAAACAAATATTAAAATTTGTTTCTAACTCCTTATTTTAAGCAAATAATAAACTATTTATATCTTTTTCAAACCGTAAACCGAACTGAGATCTACCTTTTATAATAAATACATTCACTAACAAGATCACCAAGCTTTTAAAAGTATTTAATATGAAGCTTTAATATACAAACATTATTCTAATATATTTCTACATAGTTGTGTTATTAATAACCCAAGCTCTTTTTAAGGTTGAATTACAAGAAATTAGCAGTTCCTTATTCCTTATTTTAAGTGAATAAAAAGACAAGCACTTTTGAACCGTAAAAATAATTGTCCATTGTCCCAACTGTAGCTATTAACATTGCAACACATTTTATAAGGAGGTACGACATTAAAATATTGCATATAGCATATCACTACATAGTTCTATCAAATCATATTCAATTTTCTATGTAACAAGTAAATAAAAACCAAAGGAACAGTCCCTTTATGTTTTATTAAAAAAAAAATAAGGAGCTAGTATTTTCTGACTTCATATGCATCAATATGAACAACGTAATTTTTACAATCATTTTGCATGCAGTTTTGACGTGACTATATTTATTAGAACTAATGTTTACAAAGGTTTATTTATTAAAAAGAAACAAAGAATAATTTCCTTATTCAAACCGAATACAGAACTGACTTTTTTCATTTCAATAATTACGGTTTATTATTTTAACTGCATGCCATAACTGCGACAATCAATACAAGCCAAATAAAGGACTGTTATTTTCTAACTTAAATAATAACTTGACATTAATCAAACTGTGAAAATGATTTAAGCGTGTTTTACATTTACTAAAATTGCTCATGTATTAAAATCGCCATATAAATTTACTGGTAGTTATGATTTCAAAATAAATTCATATTTAAATAATGTATGTAATAATAGTTATTATAATAATAATACATTTTAAATCTATATATAGAAACGTTTGAGGTACGAATTAAACTACATGACGGCAATACAGCCCACCTGGCTATTACTGTTAATTTAAAAAACACTTACGTATAATTGATAAATAAATACATAGTGAAACTGCTTCAGAATAATTCTAGTTTATTATTATACCATTATTAATTTTCAAAGCTACATGTTCAAAATTATTTAAATTAGAACATTCACTTTAACATTGGCCTTGCATAAGGAATACGGCAAATAAAGGGTAATAATTGTTATGTATTATAGTGCAAAACAAAACAGAATTAATGCATAGGTAGACATGTTTTGAAATAAATATGTATATCATCCTAACATGCAAATTGATGTTCAGGGAAATGTGGTACAGTTTCTTCTATGAAAATATTTCTCACGCTGGAAATGCCAGTTCGTAATTCGGTTTGAATCAGGAACTAGTTAGTTTTTCTTCTTCGGTCTCGAACAATACAAAGCTGGGGACCGTTTCAATAAACATCGTAGTACACATTTGCGATACGATACATTTTTTGAAAATACATTATTGCTAAAGTCCATATCATATGATTTTAAATTGCCAGTACTTAATTAATTACATTGGCATATCAAGCGCCGTATATATTTGACGAGCATGGCGTGCTAGTTGGTCTACTAATTAAGATTACACAATCCTCTTGTAAGTTAAAACTGGCGTACGATCGTTTATGAAACGGCCCCCAGATCTATTTTAGAACAATAACTTTGATAGTAAATGCATACTTAGTGGTATGTATAGTTAAGTGGTGTATTGTGTTACATGGGAACGTACTGTTATAATACGAAAATGCTTTTCCTTATTATATTTGAATAAGAAATAACTATTTCCTTAGTTCGTATTTTATTTATTTTGAGTATAAATAAATCAAATGCTATTGATTACATGTACGAGACCATTCAACCAAGTTCGCGTTTAAGGGAATAAACGTTGGAGCTTACACGTTCGTTCTTGTAAAGTACATGCACAGCTTACATGCTGATACTGCAAGTGTGGTCTAAATTATTCACTTGCACCTCATCATTCATTCGATATGGCGGTTAATAACTTGTTCACTGCTCATGTTTCAATGCCTGTGTAGTTAACGTGTGAATTCGCACATTTTTTACTGTACATTTCTTTATACCAGACGGATTCAAAGTAAAATATCATATTAGTGCGTGACGTGCATATAAGTAATGATATACGTGTGTGCATTTAACCTTACAACATGTTTTATTGTAGAAAAGGATTCAGACAACACTTGTCCCTGTGTTGTAGCCAATATACATATATCAGTATAGTCTCAAACCATCTACTAATTATACACTCAAGTTGCGTTAAAATTCGCCCGTTGAGCTAATATAAATACGTCAGGCGCCCGTTTCAAATGATTCTCTTGTCCTCTTCGATATCAAAATATGCACAACTACTAATACTCAATGACAAATAATTCGTATTCGGCGAAACTGTCAAAGACGTTCTGTAACTAGGGTGTCTTGAGAGGATATATGCAACGGGGAGATGGACCGAACTCGAAATATATCATTTTAAAACTCGTACGATGGAGACGAATCATCATCCCCAAAACTTCGAATACACGATAATAAATGTAATTCTGCGATTAATTCATAGTTAAAGTGTGGATTTAATTGTACGCCTGATAAAGGTATATTGATAATAGTACTTGTTAATTCATTGATCATCTAAGTGAACGACAATAAATGAACGTAATTCTATTTTGATCATGTGTTATTATCAAAAACAAGTGGTGGTGTGTGATCATTATCCAGTACAAAAGCTAGATTACACGCAGTAGTTTAAGCAACCAATCAGCGAGGTTATGGACTTATCGAAAGCTATTTCTGGCTTTCATTTATTTGTTAAATGTTGCCTTCTTGGATAACCGTATTTCGAAAATCTATTTTACACATGTGTCAGCGACGTAGACCTGCCCAACCAATTAAAGAAACGGTATATTCATCTTTGAGTAGCTGTCGAATATTTTCGACATCATCACATCAATATTTATTTCAACATCACTCAAGGCTTTTTCAAGACATCGATTGTTAACATTAAATACATGTATGAGAATTTAACAGTACACTGTTATTATGTTCTTGTTTATCAATTTATAAATAGGGTTTTGATTAAAAATTCAAATAACGATGAGTATGGAAAAAATCTACAGAACACATTATACAATTACCTTTTACACAGCCCTTTTAGTACCGTTTTGTCCAGACTCGACGATGTAAGTATAAAATAGCACTATTATAATACAGCAGTTGTTTTTTCTGTTTATCATAAAATGCATACATCATTTTCTTGTCTAATTCGTACGGAGTAAGGTATTCGAGCGTCTGTTAGAAATGTGTTGGTAAGACAATGTTGGGTCATTAAAAGGTGTAGTATCCAACCAAATATGTAATTTATAATTATACAATGTCACCTCTGTAAACAAAGCATCATGTGTTTGAAAACAAATGTCCTGCTAATATGCACAGTACGCATAACGTATATAATTTACTTATGCTCGTATGTGATTTAAGACCATTAAAAACAAGACAACAAAGACAACGGTAATACCGCAACAATTTTTGCCACTTTGTTGCGTAATTATTTATTTTTGTTTTGTCTTTTTTTCAGTTTAAGGGAAATACTTTTTTCTTACTTTGTAACTTACTCGAAACATATATTTCTTGTTATGTTAGTTCTTATATTTCTTTACTTATAATCTTGTGTATCTCATTGTTTTCTACATTTTTCGGCGCGTATCTGTCTAACCTTTGCTTTAAACGTCTGTTAATATCCAATGAAATGTTGATAACATTCCCAACCAGTTTTCAAGAATGACTTAGTGGAGTAAGCCCTTGATAAAGCATGTTAGTATTGTCAAATATATTCACTGCCGTTTAAAAGTTACATGAAGAACTTTGACGACATGTGACACCTTCAGCTAGTTAGCTGGCTTTTTACTATTAAGCACGTAATATCAAAGACCCGGTTAATATTTTGTTTTGGATTCTGGAAACTAAATCATTGTCAAAGTTCGTTTATAAGCTAATACAGACACTGAATATGATGAAAAATCACCCGCTCGTAACGAATATAGAGGGCTGGTTACTATAATAGTATGATAGATGCTTATGTTCTCTTCAAGCACGTGTTAGTAATTGCTTTTGACGTTTGGGTTCTTCAACATGGTCGCTGTATTTCACAATGTAAATACAGGCGCTACAATTTAAATTGAATTATTTACATGTACAGAATATTTATTAAGACGGCATGTTATTATATTAGTTTTTTTAAATGCTGATGCCATCAACAAGAACTTTTAAGTCTATAATCGGGAACAAATATTATATGGGACTTTGGACCCTGAAAAAACTGGGTAATGCACTTTAAAAGAAAAGTTAAAACAATAGCTAAACTGCAAACGAGCTTTATTCCACACTCAGCCGAAATGTCTTGTTGAGAATATTTGGGCACTTCTCGATTATCGTTAATACAAACTCAAAAATAAAAACAAAAGCTTAACCTGATGTCCTGTGACCTTGCTAGATTGGTAGTTACTTAACTGTATATTCTACAAGAACCTGTTCGTTTAAATTAAAGGAAACTCTTCTTTGAGACGTTTGGACACTGAAACATCTGCACCTTACGTAATAACTATTATTCAAGAACGCGCAATTTATATCACAACGACATAAAACATATTTGTCGTAGGTATACAAATTTCTTCACATACAATTATGACTATGTAAAAAAATTAGGAATGATGATCTGGTTCCGTTTCCCTTATTTAATCAGGCAAATGGAACGTAACTATTCAATACAAGGCGAACTGTGTTAACACGAGTAGTTAGATATTCAAAAAATACGTTCACGAATATCTGTTTTTTTATTAAGAACAAACGTATATTGAGACATTCAAATAGTCGTTGTTTAATGGTTATTACGTCTGCACAGTTATTAAAGTGTTTTACTTTGTTGTGGAATATTTTATCCATTAGTCATGGCATGCTAATAAATTGATTAAAGTTTCGAAAAAGATAAAACTATTCGTATGTGCCGTTTTAAGAGTATATTTACATCTACTATCATGTTGTCGCTCAGGTGCAAAAGAGCAACTCAGAATTAAAAAACAACAAGTGCAGCTTTATTGATGCAAATACGTCTATGAACCCTATATATATAAGTGACATTAAGAACTTCCGTTTAATACAGCCCATCATAGAACCACTTTGGTCATATCACTTCGTACCACTGTTGATTTAAAGTGATGGAGTCTTATATAAATCAATCATTTTGTAAAGTTTTGTGGAAACAGGTTAACTGTGTGGTTTCATCTGTATATCATAGACCATTACTAAATGATACATGATATTATGTAACTTAATAATATGCTCCAGCTAATCACCTACAACGTTATGATCTTTACTTTCATAACTATCATCACACTGATCATCACTTTCCGCATCATCGTCTTGTATAATCAGGCGGTGTCTCCGTACAAAACTCGTTGTCGTGATGTTATACACGGGAATCCACTCTTCAGAGTTGTTGTGTTTTGTTTCCAAATAGTTCTGGTTTTCTTTTGTTCATCTGACAATTCATATGTTGAATAAGATGATAAAATCTTGTTTTCAAACAATTTGTTTAAAGCATAGGAAAGAAGTAATGTTTTAAATTGTATTGTACATTTGTCTGAATCATAGTATACTGTTTACGATTGAGGCCTCAATGCTTTAGACGATCGGGATGAATGATTTTGATATATCACAAAGGACTTGCATTCAATGATTCAACAAACTACGTATCAACCGAGTGTTGAGTTTGACACACCTGATGTCACAATTTCACACAAGGCATATTCCTTACGAATAACAACACGTTTTTAGATTCATGTGTTTCCGTAAAAAAATCATCTATCACTGATTCAGCACTAACTATTAGAATAATTAAGTTACGGTATAGCTATGTATAAGGACAACACATATTTTTAAACAAATACGTATCAGTGTATTACAATAAGCAATATTGTATGAAATGTTTTTTTTTCAACTACATGCAAAATTACATAAATCTCTATAAATATTTTCGCCGTTTTTTTTGTGATAAATTCGTGGCCGATTCATGGTCGAGTTACAAAATTCCATTATCCTGTTCGACTTGAATAAAACATAATGATATTGTCCCTTCAATGGCGAAACAATGATCGTGATTATTGATAAAACATAAATAGACATTTAAATGTGAAACTGTTAATTCCTTTTTTTTCTTCATTTGGATTTTTTTCTGCTGCATAATTGATTGGACACGCTTGGAAGTAGTTATGTATTTGAATGTATATTGTATAGCATACTTACATGTAAAATGATGTTGAAAATAATATGAAACAGTTCTGTCTTTGTATTTTTTAAGTTGGAAACGCAAGTTGTTTATCCTGTTTGAAGTATGGCTTACATACCTTTTCCTTATTAGGCCGCGAAAAACGAGCAGAACTATTAATAAATAAATTAGAGAAGAAATATATTTGTACGATTATTTTAAAATAGAAAAAAAGGTATTTATTATTATGTTGTACAGTGTGATACGTGTGATTTTGTTGTAGTTAGAATGTTGTCAAATTTGAAAAAAAAGGAATAAGGAACTGGTATCTTATTCCTAATTTATAGTGGGTATTGATAATAAATAATTTAAATGTGTTCGAATAAATATATTGATTTCAATATTAAGAAATTACGATATAACTTTTACGATATAGTTCGGCATGTTCACGTTACCATTCATCCAATTAGCATTTATATATTTGTTTTTAATAAAAGAACGCATTTTTACACATGGAACAGGAATCTGGCTATTTGTAAGTCATTAGATGCATTCTTGCATGCATGCCTATTTCTGTGTAACATGCGTTTTGATTTTATTGTGTGTAAATGAACTGATTTACAATACTATAATTGTTTTCAATAATATATCGACTGATGTTTGATAGTAAGGTTGCATATTATAAATTGAATATTACATGATATTGTTGTTCTTGAGGGTTATCTCGCACTCGTTTAACATGTCGCGAGAGCATGCAATATAATTCATCGGAGTAAAAACTATTATATGTAGCAAAGCGGCACAATTTAAATAATGCACTTTACAGGCTGGCAAGTGGGTAACCTCGGACGACATTCTCTGCGCGTCACGTATGTCTATTTATACTTCCGATGGTAATTTGTGTAAATGTTTAAAAATACTAATTCATTATTATATTAGATGATTTCTGCAATGTTTTACATCAATTATCAAAAAGATAAAACACTTATTTGATAGAGCTCATATTTACTATTATCATTGCGCATACATTTTTCCTGCACCTGGTTACTGACTATCAAACCAGTGAATCAATTTAAGCTGGCGATTTCTAATTCGCAATAACGAGTTGTCCTCTGACACTAGCGCGTGTCTGTGTTTTTGTAAGCACAGTATGTTTAGTTAATACGATTCATTATCTCCAATACTTGGAATACACAATATTAAATTTCTTTTAACATTAATTAATTACTTAAGTGTAATTTGTATTGTACGACTGACTAAGGTATATTTAATAGTACATGTACATTCAGGAGTGAACAACACAGACTGTACGTAGTTCTATTATTAAGGTTATGAGTAAGTGTTGAAAACGTGGGTTGGTGAGTGATCGTGATCACTTGAAATAGCTTGAAAAACATGAAGTAGGTGAAGCTATCAATCAGCAAGTATAATCTTATGATCTTAACGCACGCTATTTCTGGCTTTTAATTGTTTATTAATTTTTGCCTTCTTAGATAACCATATTTTGAAAAAAAAAATCACACATGTCCCTGTGACGTAGATATCCTAAATCATTTAACTAAATGTTGTATTCGTCTTAGAGTAGCTGTCGTATAGTTTCGACATCATGACAAAGAATTAACAAGAACAATCGTAAACTTTATGATCTTATTAGTCAATATATAAATAGGGTTTTGATTAAACATTCAAATAACTCGATGAGCATCGAATACATATAAAGAGCACATTCTAAAATGACCTTTTGGACCGCCGTTAAAGTAACTTTATGTTCAGACTCGTCAATTTTAGTATATAATATCACCATTAGAATACAACATGTTTTTATATAAATCGTATCACACATGCATCACAATTTCGTCTAACTCGATGTACAAAGTAAGGTATTCGAACTTCGGGTAGAACTTTGTTGGTACAACATTGTTGGGTCATTTTAAGGAATACTGTCCAACCAAATAAGAATGTGATTTATATAATGGACCGTCACATGTGTAGGCATCATGTGTTCGAATTACATGCAGGTCATGTATAATATGCGTAAGGTATATAGTTAATTTATCATCATATGCGATTTTAGATCATTAAAAACAAGAAAACCAAGAAAAATTATACTTTTGCAATAAACTGAACCGCGGTGCCACTTTGTGTGACTTTCTTACTCGTCATATATCTTTCTTGGCATGTTGGTTCTTATATTCTTTACTTATCATGTTGTGTATCTCGTAGTTCTCTACATGTTTCGGCGTAGTTATCTAATCAATTTGTATTGATGTGAATATCAAATGAATTGTTGAAAAAAAATCCTTAATAGATTTCAAGAATTTTGTTAACTTCTGTTACCTTCAAATGAAATGTTGATACAATTGTCAACCATTTTTCAAGAAAGACCATCATCAGCTCTGGTATTATTATCATCATCATTATCATTATTAAAAGCATCATCATCATTTTCTTCATATATATATATATATACACAACATATACATACATACATATGTCCACTGACCACAAAAAACACACGCACCAACAAAACAAATTGCTTAATACAAATAATACTTAAAACAAAACACACATTTTTTAATCAATGTTTCAATATTAGTTGTTTCATAATTAGTTATGCATCTTAGGCCTGCTACCAACGGCGCATCATTTAGATCACTGTAATAATACATAATTACGTTCTTTACAAAGCTAAATTTAGTGAAACCGAAATCTGTCTTTCAACGAATGTTTGACATAACAGTCTTTATTGGAACCATTTTGTCCATCGACCATGTATTTTCCACAGTTGTTCCAAAGTCTTGTTATTGGCACTTATTGGTGCAACACCAGAACGGAATGAATACAGTCAATATTTAAAAGAAACATGACCAGAGGAAATAAAACTATCATACATAATGGAATAACTTATATGCGTATCATAAGCAATTAATTGACACCGTTTTTCACATTACAAAATACAAATGGTATAAAAACATAGTCATATAAGAACATGTAATATCAGCAAAATACACATATTGTTCAAGACGTTTAAAGGACAAGTATGTGTATAAGTTCTAGCAATTAAAGATGTATTTCCTTCTCTTAACAGTCAGTGTTTGGCAACTCAATTTTCACAGTGAGCATCCAAAAAACAGATCATCTGATCGTTTAACAGATACAATTTCATTCATTCTGAAATAAAAGCATAGGTAATGAAAAATATGGTAACGTCTCTTAGATATATGACAGCTTTTATGAAGTGATAGCTGCGAGTATAATTGTTTTCCCAGTAAAATCAAATCCTTAGTGTATACATCAAATTTTCTGTAGGCTTCGTAGCGGTTCGTAAGAACGAAACACCATGTGATGATTTGAAATTGCACGATATATGTTTATATGAATATGTGTGTTATCCATTCGATTCAAAACCTATGCCGTACCATTTTGGTCAAAAGTACAATTAAGCCAACAGCTAAAAAAAGATATCACCGCGGTGACAAAATTGTTACCGCGGTGACAATTTGTCACTGCGTTAACAATTTTGTCACCGCGGTGATATCTATTTTGTCACTGCGGTAACAATTTTGTGACAACGGTGACAAATTAGGACTGTATATTTGTATGCCTGCTGTTTCATTTATTTGTTTGGGTCAGTTTTCAACCAATCATTTCCCAGACACAAACCGAGATTTTTTTCGTGATGCATGATAAACAATTGAACAACTTAAGTTGGACATTATTTCTTATTTACTTAATGTGGGAATGTTTATCGTTAAATGATTATGTAATTGTACCTTAATTGTCGTCATCCTTGCGTCGGAAGATTTAAATTACAAAACTCATGGTCTGAACGCCAATGTTCTACAGTAATCTATGGAGGCATACATCTTGATAACTTCGCAGTAAATATTCGCCGATTTGCCGTTTTGCAAGACGTTATTCTATTGGTCAGTTTGATTTAGCTCTTATCAAACTCTTTGGGTAAGACAAAGTATAACCGCAGTTACAAATATATCATCGCAGTGATACATTTATTACCGCAGTGACAAAATTGTCACCGCGGTGATATCTATTTTTAGCTGATGGCGTATATGTACTTTTGACCCAAAGCGTACGTCATAAAAACCTTCACAGACCCTTTTGTCGGTCTTAAAAATCATCATGATCACCACCACCACCCCAATCATCATCATCATCATCATCATATTCACCACCACCACCACCACCACCATCATCATCAATATCATCATCGTCGTCGTGTTGGTCGTCGTCGTCGTTCTCGTCGTTCTCGTCGTCGTCGTCATCATCATCTGCATAATCAGAATTTTCAGGTTCAAAAGCATCATCTGTATCATTATATTCATCTTCATATTCACCATCATTAGCGACGTGTATACTTGTGTTGCTTTACTGTGTAATTACAAGGCGCTGATTGTAGTTTTTTGGGGTTGATTGGACGGAAGAACTGTCTCTGATTTGTGCCATAGTCTTATGTGTGTCATTTCGTTTGCGAGGTTTGTTCGCTTTCTTGTTGTGCTGTTTATTAATGAAACTATGCAATGTTCGTGTTATTGGTACGTTAAGTTTGAATATAATCTTCATAGGTTATCGGCATAAGCAGATGTACGTTTTTCCATTTCACAGCTTATTTAAATAAATGATTTTTTATTTCGTAATAGTATATATATATATTTATTCAGTTTACTTCGTTTTTGTTCCAGGCGTTTATCCAATAACAAGCTCGCATCACTATCCAACGACGTATTTAAAGGACTGACGAACCTACAGACACTGTAAGTTGTTTTCAGAATTCAAACTCAGTACACATACTATATGTGAAGTTATTATTTCATTTTGTATTATATTTGCTTCAGGCAGATGCATCACTGTAGAGCATACTCAAATACAAAATACAGTATTAAAATCAATTTGTAGGTGTAATTTTACAAAACTTGATTAGAAATATTTAACACGTTTCTCAAATAAGATACGATTCCATTTCTTTAAAACGGCCTCCGTAAAACCTTTTCAAAACCGAAATTTTGCAAACATAAGTATCCTTTATCTTGTAAATATACGAAAAAAGTATTTGACATATGCTGTTTGTGATCAATAAATGATTATCTTCGCTTAAAGGCCCGTAAAAGGTGACGATCCGTAATGATTACCGATTTTTAAATATTATTTGCATATTTTATTTATAAAGGTTATCAAAAAATGATAAATATATGTGCTATTGGACATTACCATAAAAATGAGCAATACAACTTGCTTTGAGCTCAAAAAACAGTGTCCCCCAAGTCAATTGTGTTTACAAACAATCAGTTTATTTACATCGCTGTTTACTCAATCATGCCGAGCGATTCCGAGCCGGTTTTCAGATAACAAATTTTGATTGGTCGGTACAAGACATTGTGTATCACAATTAGTATTTTTGCAAAGTCGCAAAAATCAAGAAAATTAAACATATATTAAAAGAAGTATGCATGATGCAATTCATTGCAAAACAATATAGTGTGCAACACAAAAATATCTTACTGAACCCATGTTCTCTTTCTTTGTTTACGAAGGTATTGTGTTGTTTGTACTACGTCATCAATATATGCGTATTTAATGAAAGAGGCCGATGAACATCGGAGATAGCATAAATGTACGAAAATTGCAAAGTTGTAAACTTTTCATTAATTTATGAAACGGGTATATCTTCCATAATTCTTGACAACGTTGCACCTAAGCTGTGTTCTCATCATTTTTATCCAAGAGTAACTAAAATCCGGTCAAAATTAGACCAGTTTATATGCTTTACAACTGGATTTGTCACCTTGTACGAGCCTTTAATAATTACTGTATTTTTCATTATGGACAGTGTGCAAAATTAGCCTTTTGATTGGATGTTTCCCTTTTCTCATGGACTTATTTTTTTTTCATTGTGATTGTATTGTTGTTCTATGGAGTATTTCCCACTTTATGCATAAAAGACATTTCGATTGATGTTTAATTGTTTAAAGTAGGCTTTTTATTTATATTGATCAATTTTAAGCAGCATTGGTGTACTTTTGCTAATTAAGGTTTCAAAGATATTGATAAAAATAAATTTGTAAATGGGAAAAACATTTGTATGGAATTTTGTTATATACATTTGATGGCATTTATGCCACGACTAGCTTGATTTAGTTTTATACATAGATATGCTCAATAGTTACATTTTAATTAATTTGTTATAACTTTTTTAATTTCATATTTCCCCATTTATCCGAAGTGAGTATAGTGAATACAAATGTTAAATAATAGTATGTGTGTTACATAAGGACACAAGTCATCGTTTACAATGTGTATGTATTTTTATAACTTAGGCAATGCATTGGGCTATTCTTCTGAAAAACAGCGGGCGTAAAGTCATAAAATCCGTTCTATGTTACAATGTGTGTTGAAATAAACAAGAATTATGCAGATCATGAATTGGTTTTATAAAACTAATTTCCCATAATACTCAATATAACACTATTATAATATTTCGCAAATGCAATTTGTTTTCAATGTGTTATCTTGATAAAAAGTTGGTTAGTTTATGTGATATGTTTTTATCAGAATCATTAAATATGTTTATTTACATGCCGTCACTAAATTGTATGATTTAAAACACTATTTTAATATTGTGTTTGTCGTTGAAAATTGTATTCCTCAACATCAAACCATATTTAAACAAAATAGCGCTTCTCTTTCAATAAATGCAAAGGCCTTTGTTTTACGTGTATTTATTTGTTAATCTGAATAAACTGTAAGCAGTTGTGTTATGTACCGTTAGGTAAATAGCAGTAGGACGGAAGCTCAAGTGGTTGTTGTAGTAGTGTTTATTGCGATGTTACATATATAGTACTGGTATCTATAGTTAATTTTAAAAATTGTTTTTAATAAAAGTGAGAAGTATGTGAACTATTCCAGTTTTCGTGAAATTTGATAGTGTTAAGCCGAATAAAAGGCATACGACCTCACAGTCTCCAAGGCTCCCTTTGCGAGTCCTTTTATACGTTCTCACGACGACCTCACAGTCCCCAAGACGCTTCTTGCGAATCTTTTATATGATGCGTTCTTACGACTACTTTACAGTCCCCTATCTTCTCCTTCCAAGTCCTTTCATGCGTTCTCACGAGGAGCTCACATTCTCCAACACTAACCATTTGAGTCCTTTCCTGCGTTCTAACGACGACCTCACAGTTTCCGCGGGTTTCCTTGCGAGTCCTTTCCTGCGTTCTCACGAAGACCTCACATTGTCCACGGCTGTCCTTGCGAGTCCTTTCATGCGTTCTCACGATGACCTCACTGACTCATAGGCTCTTCTTGCGAGTCCTTGGTCAAAGTAGAAGCGCAGACAGAACGCCACTCATATTTGACGGGGGCATAACATTAAAAAAGAGTGAAGAGAATATGTTTGGAATTCGAAAATCCCAATATTAATGTTAAAGATAAATATTGTAAATTATGCTATAATTTTTCAAACGTAAAAACGTGTTAACATTGATCTCTCCTGCACGCAACTGTATTGACGATATGTGAAAAAACATTTTACAACGTTCACGACATATTTTTTTTAAACAAATACATATTTAAGTCGAACATGCAAATACAGCGTAATTGCCTTATGCAAACCGATGCGATAATGTGAACAAATACTCGTGGTATTTCATAAATGTATCGAACAGTTAAGGTTTTAATTAATTTATCGACATGATATATGACATCACACAGCATGCAATATCGGACGCTCCATTATTCCACGTTAAATCTCATAGCTGTCCTATGATGTTCTAATTGATGACTTCATCAGGATCAACTTTATTTATAATGCATCGAAAACAATAATAATACAAGTACAGAAACATTATTTAAATAGTAATTCGTGTTGCCATCAACGCAGAGCGGTCAATCCAAAGAGTTATCCGGTTAAGAAGATTATAGCACATCTTAATTAGTTATTACATACATGCATATGCCAGTTTTTTAGTATCGGTCGATGTTCATCCATTCTTATTGATTGGGTGTATCAATCGTCAACTTATTCCTTTCCGTTTTTCTCTTTTTATATTTATAGTCAATGTAAACGAATATTAAAATATGTCTCTAACTCCTTGTTTTAACCTTATAATTAACAATCTATATCTTTTTCAAGCCGTCAATCAAACTGAGATCTACCTGTAATAATAAATACATTCTCCAAACTGGATCACCAAGCTTTTAGTGTATTTAATATGAAGCTATAATATACAAATAGTATTCTAATATATGTCTTCATAGTTGTGTTATTAATAACCCGAGCTCTTTTTTACGCTTTAATTACACGAAATTAGCATTTACTTATTCCTCATTTTAAGTGAATAAAAAACTGGCACTTTTGAAGCGTAAAAATAATTGTCCATTGTTCCAACTGTAGCCATTAATATTGCAACAAATTTTATATGAAGATATGACATTAAAATAGTTCATACAGCATAACACAACATAATTCTATCAAATCATATTCAATATTCTATGTCACGAGTAAACAAATACCAAAGGAACAGTCCCTTTATGTTTTATTAAACAAAATAAGAGCTAGTATTTTCTGACTTAACTAATGACGTCATATGCATCGATATGAACCACGTTATTTTTACAATCATTTTACATGCAGTCCTGACGTGACTCTATTTATTCGAACTAATGTTTACAAATGTTTACTTATTGCTAAGAAACAAAGGATTCTTTCCTTATTCAAACCGAATACAGAACTGGCTTTTCTCGATTTAATAATAAAGGTTGATTATTTAAACTGCGAGCCATAACTGCGACAATCATGTTTTCAAGCCAAATAAAGGACTGTCATTTTCTAACCTAAATACTAACTTGACATTCATCAAACTGTGAAAATGATTTCTGCGTGTTTTACATTTACTTAAACGGGTCATGTATTACAATCGCCATATAAATTTACTGGTAGTTATGATTTCAAAATAATTGTATATCTAAATAATTTAGGTAGTAATAGTAATAATAATAATAATTCATTTTAAATCAATATATAGACACGTTTTAGGTACGAATACAGCCCACCTGGCGATTACTTTCAATTTAAAAACACACAAACATTTAATTTATAAATAAATACATAGTGGAACTGCTTTAGAATAATTATAGTTTATTATTATAAAATTATTGATTTTCAAAGCTTTAGCGTACACTTGCATACATATACATATTCAAAATAATTTAAATTAGAACATTTAGTTTTACATAGGCCTTGCATAAGGAATACGGAAAATAAAGGGTAATACTTTTTCTGTATTCTGTTATAAAACAAAACAGAATAAATGTATATGTAGACATGTTTTGCAATATATATTTAAATAATCCTAACATGCAAAAGGATGTCTAGGGAAATGTGGTAACGTTTCTTCTATGAAAATATTTATCAGGCACGAAATGCCAGATCCTAATTTGGTTCGAATCAGTTACTTTTTGGTATTCGGCCTCGAACAATACAAGGAAGCAGAACTATTTTAGAAAAATAACTTATAGTTAATGCATGATTAGTGGTATTTATAGTTATGTGATATATTGTGTTACATGTGAACGTATTGTTAAAATAAGAACATGCTTTTCCTTATTAGATTTGAATGAGAAATAAAGAACTAGTTCCTTAGTTCCTGTTGTACGGAGAAATGAGTATAAATAAATCATATTTGATAACGTGAACGAGACCATTCAAAGTTCGCGTTTAAGTGAAAAAACGTTGGAAACAAGGGTTTCCTCGGACTATGGGCTTACACGATCGTTCTTGTAAAGTACATACACAGCTGACATGCTGATACTGCCAGTGTGGTGTAAATTCTTCACGTGCTCCTCAGTTAAACCAAAAGCTTAAATACAAACGAGCGTTAATCCATACTCAGCTGAAATGTCTTGTGTAGAATATTTGGTGACTTTTCGATTATCGTTAATACAAACTCAAAAATAAATACAAAGGCTTTATCTGATGTCCTGTGACCTTTCTAGATTGGTAGTTATTTGACTGTATATTCTACAAGAACCTGTTCGTTTAAAGTAAAGGAGCACTCTTTTTTGAGACGTTTTGACACTGAAACATATGCACCTTAAGTAATAAATATAAATTAAGAACGCGAAATGTATATCACAACGACAAAATACACATTTTTCGTAGTTATACAGATTTGTGCACAAATAATTATGACAATGTTAAAAAAATGAGGAATGATGATCTGGTTCGGTTTCCCTTATTTAACTAGGAAAAGTGAACGTTACTATTCATAATTAGCAAAACCGTGTTAAAACGAATATTTAGATATACAAAACATACCTATAACGATCACGAATATCTGTTTTTGTTATTAGGATCAAACGTATATTGAGATATTCAAATAGTCGTTTCCTAATGATTATTACGTCTGCACAGTTATTAAAGTGCTTAAAATTGTTGTGGTATATTTTATCCATTAGCCATGGCATGCTAATAAATTGATTTACGTTTCGAAAAAGATAATACTATTTGCTTGTGTCGTTTAAAGATTATATTTACATCTACTATCATGTTCACGCTCAGGTGCAAAAGAGCAACTCAAAATAAAAGAAAACAGGTGCAACGTCAATGTTGCAAATACGTCCAACGACCCTTATATATTAGTGATATTAAGAAGTTCCGCTTAAAACAGCCCATCATAGAACCACTTTGGTCTTATCACTTCGTACAACTGTTGATTTAAAGTGATGGAGTCTTATATAAATCAATCATTTTGTAAGATTTTTCGAAAACAGTTTATCAGTGTGGTTTCATCTGCATATCATAGACGGATACATGAAATTATTAATATTCTCAATGTTAAATATAATTCAAAGTGTAAACACGAAATCCTCTCTTGTCCACGTAGATATTTGTTAGAACGAAACACGATGATATGATTTGAAAATACACGATACATGTTCATAAGAATGTGTATGTTATTTATTTGATTTGTATATCATCCGTTCGTAGAACCTAGTGTTGATCTTAAATACAAATACTAACAATATAATGAGAACCTATACTGGAAAACGTTTTAAATTGCAATCAGAATTATACTTAAAGCCGCACACATTGCCTGTGACTTTGAAATGAAATGCAGTCTACTCTCGTTATCTCGGCATCGCATATCTCGAAATTCTCGATATGTCGAGGTAAGCTCAATGTCCCAACTTTTTTTCTTCTTTATCTATATTAATGAACATCGCTTATCTCGATTTTCGTTATCTCGAATAATTCGATAACTCGATATAAAAATTCGTCCCGAGTCATGTATTTACTGTGGTGTGAATAACTGTCCCAGTGTCGGCAGAGGTGATACAAACTATTTTTTATACTTCACCGTCCCGCTAGGCTCAGCTTTTCCGATACTGTGCGTAGATAATTGATCCGTTAATTGCACCAATGACCACACGTGTCTAATGTCGTTAGCCATTAACACTTTAGTCACTTTAACTGCAATTCACTACACTTAATACACAGCCTGCCAAACGGCCGAAAGACTAATTGTTTTTACAAACAACATTCCAAAATGCATTGAATTATATTTTTGGATTTAAATGACCCCCCATGTCTCTGTGCTGCTCTGTTATGGCATGACATTTGGTCGGAATGCTAATAAAGCTAATAAAGATAAAACTCAGAATGGTTTTTTATTTTTATTTTATCCTGTACTAATAATCGATTGATATTTGAATTTCAAATTACAAAATGTGCATGTACAGTTCAGTATTTTTAACATCAAAGAATCGTAAGAAACGCGCATTGAATCTTATACAGTTATTGTTGTGAGTATTATGCCATACGGTGACGTCTTTAGTGAGACCACTTAGCAGGTATTTTGATGTTAAAAACAAGGTAAATCATCATCACTTTCCGCATCATCATCTTCCGCAGAGTGACTACTATTGTCATTGTGATACTTGGAATATTAACATATTGAAGACCGTAATCAAACTAATAATTATCATTATCTTAATAATTATCATCACCGCCAACTTCTACACAACAGCCACCACCACAACAACAACAACCACCACCAACTGCAGCAGCAACAGCATTACCGCCTACACCATTACCACCCTACCACAACCACCGCAACCCTAATAATCTTATAAAATCATAATTAATATCATCATCATCTTTATAATCATCAGCTTCGTCATTATTTGTTATTATCATCATCATTTACAGCATCAGAATTACTTCTCCCTATTGATTCGTTTGAAGTGATTGCAACAAGTTGATTAATGGGTGAGTAAAGTAATCCATATTATCCATATTATCAGTGTAAGTTGATAATTAGGAGTATATAACTTAACCAAATGAAATGAAAATATACATGTTTAACTCAATATATATATATATATATATATATATATATATATATATATATATGTATGCATTTTTTTCTTGTATAATCAGGCATTGTCCCCGTACATGATTCGTAGTCTTGATGTTATACACGTGCATCCGCTCTTCAGAGTTGTTGTGTTTTGTTTCCAAGTTTCTTGTTTCCATTTGTTAATCTGACAATTCATATGTTAAATACGATAATAAAATCTTGTTTTCATACAATTTGTATACAAATATATGAAAGAAGTAATGATTTAAATTGCATTGTACAGTGGTCTGAATCATTGTATACTGTTACAACGGTTTACGATTGAGGTCCCAATGCTTTAGACGACCGGGATGAATGATTTTGATATATCGCAAAGGACTTGTCTTAAATGATTAAACAAACTACATATCAACAGAGTGCTGAGTTTGACACTCCTGATGTCCCAATTTCACACAATGCATATTCCTAACGAATAAAAACACGTGTTTAGATTCATGAGTTCCCGTAAAAAAAATCAGTTCTCACTGATTCAGCACAAACTATTAGAATAATTAAGTTACGGTAAAGCTATATATTCTAAAAGGACAACAAACATTTTTGAACAGATACGTATCAATGTATTACAATAAGCAATAGATTATCAAATGTCTATTTTTCAAATACATGGAAAATTACATACATTTTTATAAATATTTTCGCCGTTGTTTTTTCGTGATAAACTCGTGGACGATTCATGGTCGAGTTACAGAATGTCATTATCCTAATCAACTTGAATAAAACATAATGTTATTGTTCCTTGTTTCTTATTCGGTGGCGAAACAAGGATCATCGTGTTTATTGATAAAACATTAATAACAGAAATGTGTAAGAATATTTATTTTATCATCAAATATACATTCATGTTCATAGTAATCTTTTACACTTTTATATTTGTTAAAAAAATATTTAAATGTGAAACTGTCAACTCCTCTGTTTTCTTCATTTGTATTTTTTTCTGCTGCATAATTGACTTGGATACGCTCAGATGCAGTTATATATTTGAATATATATTTTATATCATACTTACATGTAAAATGATGTTGAAAAATAATATGAAACAGTTCTGTCTTTGTATTTTTGTCAGTTGGAAATGTCAGTTATTTATCCTGTTTGAAATACGGTTTACATTCTTTTTCCTTATTCGGCCGCAAAAAACGAGGAGAAGTATTAAAACATAAATTAGAAAAGAAATATATTTGTACAACTATTTTGAAAAAAGAAATACATGAAAAATGGTAGTAATATTATGTGGTACAGTGTGATACATGTGATTTTTGTTATAGTTAGAATGTTTTCCTTGTTATATTTGAAAAAAATTATTCCTAATTTAAATGGGGTATTGATAATAAATAATTGAAATGTGTTCGAATAAATATATTGATTTCACTATTACGAAATAGTTCGTCATGTTCACGTTACCATTCATCCAATTTAGCATTTATTTATTTGTTTTAACTTAAAGAGCGCATTTTTACACATGTAACAGGAATCTGGCTATTTTTAAGTAATTAGATGCATTCATGCATGCCTATTTCAGTGTGACATGCGTTTTGATTTTATTTAGTGTAAATGAACTGATTTACAACACTATAATTGTTTTGAATAATATATCGACTGACATTCGATAGTAAGGTTGCATATCATAAATTGAATATTACATGATAGTGTTGTTCTAGAGGGTTATCTCGCTCTCGTATAACATGGCGCGAGAGCATGCAATAGAACTCATCGGAATAAAAACTATTGTTTGTAGTAAAGCGGCACAATTTAAATAATGCACTTAACAGGCTGGAAAGTAGGTAACATCGGACGACATTCTCCGCGCATCACTTATGTCTATTTATACTTCCGATGGTTATTTTGGCAAATGATTAAAAATAACTAATCGATTATTATATAAGATGATTTGTGCAATGTTTTACATCAATTATCAAAAAGATAAAACACTTATTTGATAGAGCTCATATTTACTATAATCATTGCGCTAAAATTTTACTGCACCTGGTAAGTTACTATCAAACCAGTGAATCAATTTCAGCTGGCGATTTCTGAAACACAATGAAACGTTATCCTCTGACAATAGCGCGTGCCTGTGTTTATGTAAACACAGTATGATTAGTAGAGACGATTCATTATCTCCAATACTTGGAATACACAATCTTAAATTTCTTCTTACATTAATTTATTACTTAAGTGTAATTTGCATTGTACGACTGACTAAGGTATATTTAATAGTACATGTACATTCATGAGTGAACACCACAGACTGTACGTAGTTCTATTATTTAGGTTATGTGTAAGTGTTGAAAACGTGGGTTGGTGAGTGATCGTGATTACTTGAAATAGCTTGAAAAACATGAAGTAGGTGAAGCTATCAATCAGCAAGTATAATCTTATGATCTTAACGCGCGCTATTTCTGGCTTTTGATTGTTTATTAATTTTTGCCTTCTTAGATAACCATATTTTGAAAAAAAAATATTTCACACATATCCCTGTGACGTAGATATCCTAAATCATTTAACAAAATGTTTTATTCGTCTTAGAGTAGCTGTCGTATATTTTCGACATCATGACAAAGAATTAACAAGAAAAATCGTAAATTTTATGATCTTATTAGTCAATATATAAATAGGGTTTTGATTAAACATTCAAATAACTCGATGAGCATCGAATACATATAATGAGCACATTCTAAAATGACCTTTTGGACCGCCGTAAAAGTAACTTTATGTCCAGACTCGTCAATTTTAGTATATAATATCACCATTAGAATACAACATGTTTTTATATAAATCGTATCACACATGCATCACAATTTTGTCAAACTCGATGTACAAAGTAAGGTATTCGAACTTCGGGTAGAACTTTGTTGGTACAACATTGTTGGGTCATTTTAAGGTATACTGTCCAACCAAATAATTATGAGATTTATATTATGGACTGTCACATGTGTAGGCATCATGTGTTCGAATTGCATGCAGGTCATGTATAATATGCGTAAGGTATATAGTTAACTTATCAACATATGCGATTTTAGATCATTAAAAACAAAAAAAAAACAAGAAAAATTATACTCTTGCAATATTGTGAACCGCTGTGCCACTTTGTGTGACTTTCTTACTCGTCATATATCTTTTTTGGCATGTTGGTTCTTATATTTCTTTACTTATCATGCTGTGTATTTCGTAGTTCTCTACATGTTTCGGCGTAGTTATCTAATAATTTTTTATTGCTGTGAATATCAAATGAATTGTTGAAAAAATTCCTTACTAGAGTTCAAGAATTTTGCTAACTTCTGTTAACTTCAAATGAAATGTTGATACAATTGTCAACCAGTTTTCAAGAAAGACTAAGTGGAGACCGATTTTGATGAAGCAACTTAAGTATTTAAAAACATGTTTATTGCCATTTAAAAGCTTACGTTAGGAATATAGACGGCATGTTTCTAAACCAGCGATATAGCTGGCTTTTTTCTATGCAATGACGTATAATCAAAGATTTCGGAATAATCTTGTTTTGGATTCTGGCAACTGAAACAGCGTCACTTTAAGTTTAAAAGCTAAAGCAAACCCTAAATTAGATGAAAAATCACCCGCACGTAATAATGTAGAGAGAAGCAGATGACTATATCAATATTAAAGATGCTCATGATCTCTATAAGCACGTGATAGTCCATTTTCCGGGGAAACTTCTGTTGTTGTTTTTACTTTTGAATTCTTTTACATGATCGTTGTATTTTACAATCTAAATAAATGCGCTACAATACAATTTGATTAATGGACAAGTGTATGAGTTTTATATAGACAACAGTTTATTAAATGCTTATGCAATCTACAAGAACTTATAAGTATATAGTTTGGGACAAATTTCGGTTGGGACATTGAACACTGAAACATTGGAAAATGAAGGCTAAAAGAAAATTAAAACAACAGCTAAATTCAAAACAGGGGTATTAGTCCAAACTCCGGTAAAAAAATTCTTATCTTTATGATTATGCACGTTTTAAATTAATACAAACGCTTAAAATAAATAAGAAGGCTATACCTGTCGTCATCTAAACTTACTAGCTTTGTTTGTACGTGTGTACTCTAAAAAAACTACATCTATAATAAAGAACACTCTCCTTTGAGACTTTTGGACACTGAAACATGGGCACCATGCGTAAAAAAAAATAAAAAAATAAAACTCTAAATTTGAATCTCAACGACGTGAGAAATTATTTTCTTAGTTGTTACAGCTTTGTACACAAAAAGTTATAACTAAGTAAGACAATCTATGTTCCTATATTGCTTTGTGTTCGATATTTGGATGTCGTTTACGTATTTAAACGCTGAGTGTTCTTATTCGGGAATGTCGAGGAATAATTAGTGCAGTGTTTGAATGACGTGACTTTTTAACTCAGTGTGGATTAACTATGATACGTCTGATTTAATTAACATAACTATAATAGTGTAATTCATAGTTTTATTCGAAATAGGCAAAGTGTTATAAGCAATGTGTCAATTTTTATTTTATAACAATATAATATAATGTTTCAGTAATAATAACTTAACAATTTAATAAATGTTTTGTTTAGATAAAATCAAATAAAATATGTCAGTCTTTATTGAATGAGAACTTTCACGTATGCGTGCATATATCATGACAACGGGTTGGTACACTTGCTCATTAATCCCTTGAATATGACAAATGCTTGTTAATGGTCTGGTGAATGCAATTCTTTCTTCTGGATATGGATTCCTTGAAATACAATGGCATTATTTTCTTTGTTAAAAAGAAAATTGTTAAATGAAATTAATTTATATACTTTTTATGATCATCAAGAGATATACACGGTATAACAATATGAAGCCATCACACACACTGCGTCGCGAAATGTCAGACAGTTAAATATGATGAGTGCGTTAAGTTAAAACATTTTTACAAAAGGCATTATTGTTTTTCTCGAATGACGCCTGGTTACTCTGTTTTGTTTTTATAACCATAAATAATATATTGGCAATATTTTAACGGTATTGCGGATACGGTGTCTAAAAATATGCCCTGATATACAACGAAAAATAATTGTCATTGATGCTCTTCTAAGTTTGAAGAAAACAAATTCCAGAGCTACACATAGAACGTATTGATGTTAAAATGTGTCTATTTACGCGGTTGTATAGATTCAGCGCAGAAAATGCATACACTTGATCCAAAAACTATAATATCCATAAGTGTACGCATTTATCCAATAGTGTCAAACAAGTACTATGTAACGTCGTATATTGGAAAGTATAATTAACAAAAAAGACAGTGTTTCGTGAAATTGCCAAATTTCACATTTTCAACCACAATCATGTATGAGGACATCAAATCAACACTTCTTAACTTAAATACATCGCATTTTGAATGAACACTGAAACTGAGCGAGTTTCAGTTTCTTCACGACATAGTGTGATATTGGTTGACTTGAGTAGATCTGTCATTGCAAAATTGAGACACTTCAACTGTTTGTTTACATTAAATGTTCGTGAGATCTCATAGTTTTCTATGTGTTCAACAATCTGATCAGTGTTTAAAGTAAACCTTGCGGACCGATCACGGTAATTAGTACTGTAACTTAATCATTTGCTCAGACTTATTATCTACACATTCGTCCTCTTAACTTTTCTTGCCATTATCACACTCATCATCATAATCCGCATCTCCCGCAGTGACTGTTATCATCAAATTGATAATTATCATATTCAAAATCATAATGTCCATAATCAGAATACTCTTCATCAATATTATTGATTATCTTCCCAATCATTTTCATCACCACATTCAATAATATCATAAAAATCATCACCACCAGCAACAGCGCCATAATCACTACCACTACTACTGTTTTTTTTACATTCACTACCACCATCATCATCACCACCACCACCTCCACCACAACCACCGTTAACATCACCACCTCCACAACCACCACCACCGCCAACCCAAAATCACCACCAATCCCAAACCACCAACAAAACCACCACCATTATAACCACCCCTACCACAACCACCACTACCACCACCACCATCGCCACCACCAGAACAACCACCACCACCACCAACACCATCCTCCTCATCTTATACAATCATCTTCGACAGCAACATCATCATCTTCATCATCATCAGCTTCGTCATTTTTATAATCATCATCAACACCATCCTTTTCCTCATCATCTTCCATTTGACGTGAGTGAAACGTATTGTTTAATGAGCGAGTCTATTATGCAATCTGATCAGTGTAAGGAGAAAAGTAGAGGTATATAGGTTGACATGAAATAAGCAAAATTTAAACGTTTTGAAGCCAACACATTACTACTTTTAATGTTTTCTTTAATAGTAATTTTTTGTAACGCCAATATGTGCAGTGTAAAATAAGTTGAGCGTGTAAGCTGACGGACACGCTCCGTTTTTGGTTCACCTAATGAACATACATAAAAAAGCATATCATGCATGTTTGCCTTAATTGTTTAAATATTCTTTCAACATTATCAGAAACTTTGTTTACCTTTTTTTATAAAAGTGTTATTTTTTTAAAGTGTGACGCAGTAAATTCAAAAAGTATATCCGCAAGAGTTATGCATATTTTTGCTCGTAAAAAACAACACATTAACCTGCTTACATTGGTTATTGAGTGATGCTTTCAACATTGATACTGAGAGTTTTCATACATAAGATAAATGTGGATACATGTGTATCCTATAGACCCAAGTCAATTAAGACATTCAGTGTGTATGCTTTATAAAAAAAGTAATGTTTTCGTTTCGTTTGTCTGAAAATTGTGGGCATATAAGTTTGACCAGTCACACTTTAATTTAAGGTTATGTTGAAATAAGTAAAACACTTTTATTGGTGCACCTTTTAATTTCAAAATATTTGCATTCAATATTTCCTAAACAAAGCATTAACATTTTATTTCTCGCCATTCGTTTAAGGGGACACATGTATCTGGTTGGTTTGACAGTGGTTTGTTTCGACGGCGGCGATAGTTGTGGTTGCGGTCGATGAACTGGTGGTAGTGATGGCATTTGTGTTGATGTCGGCGAAGTGGCGATGGTGGCGTTTGCGGCGGTGGTTGCGGTGGTGGCGGTAGTGGTGATGGTGGAGGTTGCGGCTTGTTGGCTGTGTGGCCGTGGTTTCAATGGTTTCGGTGGTTGCGGTGACGGCGGTGATGTTGGTGGTCTCGATAGTGGCAGTGATGGCAGTTTTTTCGGTGTTTGTGATGGTTTCGGTAGTCGCATGAATGTGAGTGGTGTCAGTGAATTGGGTGGTTTAGGTGATGGCTAAGATGTCGGTGTTTTCAGTGGTTTTGGTGATGGCGTCAGTGGCGAATGCTGCTGTGATTGCGGTGGTGGAAGTGGTGGCGATGTCTGCAGTGTTAGCGTTAGTGGCGGTGGTGGCTTTGGTGGCTTTGGTGGCGGTTATGGTTGTGGTGTTGGCTGTGGAGGCGATGGTAGAGGTGATTGCGGTGTTCACGGTGGGGTTAGTGGTGTCGATGGTGGCAGTGGCTGCGGTGATAACGCTGGAGTCAGTGGTTTAGTGACGGCGTGGCTGTTGGTGATGTTGGTGGTGGCTTTAGTCTCGTTTGTAGCGTTTGTGGCCTGGTTGACAGTGGTTTCAGTGATGGTTGTGGTGGCGGTGGTGGCGGTGGAGGCTTAGGTGGTGATGGTGGCGGTGGAGGCAATGATGGAGTTCATTGCTGTATGGCGGAGGTGTCTTTGTTGTTTGTGGGGGCGGTGGTGGCGTTGACGTTAGTAGTTTTAGTGATATTGGCGTTCATGGTGGTGCAGTGGGTTTGCTGGTGGCAGTGCTTTTGGTTTTGTCGCTGGAGTCAGTTGCTTTTGGTGGCGAGTGTGTCAGTGATGTCGGTGGTGGCGACATTTGATGTGGTAGCGTTGTTGGCGTGGGTGTCAGTGGTTTTGATGGTAGCGTTATTTGCGTTGGTTTAGGCGATGATTGCGGTGGTGGCGGTGTTGGCGGTGGAGTCGATGGTGAAGCAGGTGGTGGTGGTTGAGGCGATGATGGCTGTTTGTGGCGCTGGTGGCTGTGTTGGTGGTGTTATAGGTTTCGATGATGGCAATGGTGTCGGTTGGTTTATTGGTTTCGCTGATGTCATTGGTTTTGTTGATGGCGGTAGAGTCAGTGGTTTCGGTGGAGGCGGTTGTGCGTGAGTGTAAGTGGTGTTGTTGATGGCGGTGGTGGCGTGGATGTCAATTCGTTGATTACTGTGGTGGCGGTGGTGGCGGTTTTGGCCATTGTGGCGGTGATGGTGGTTGTTGTGGTGATGGCGGTTGGTTTATTGGTTTCGCTGATGTCATTGGTTTTGTTGATGGCGGTAGAGTCAGTGTTTTCGGTGGAGGCGGTTGTGCGTGAGTGTAAGTGGTGTTGTTGATGGCGGTGGTGGCGTGGATGTCAATTCGTTGATTACTGTGGTGGCGGTGGTGGCGGTTTTGGCCATTGTGGCGGTGATGGTGGTTGTTGTGGTGATGGCGGTGGTTTTTGTGTGTTTCGGGGGTGTCAGTGGTTATTGTTGTGTTTGTGCCTTTAAAATGAGATGACATTTTCTTTTCGTCTTAATACAAATTAGAATTTACCCCAAATGAAACAAACGCTATTCTTCAAATTTTAGTGCGTTATAAAATAATGCATTTTTACCATGTAAAAATACAAATTATTTTTGTAATTTAATTAAGTTTGCAATATAAACATAAAAATAATGTGATCAATATTGGTATGTTGAGTACATATTGCCATTGATAGACTAGAATAACATATTCCGAGTCCAAAGCTTTTTTAGTTTTGCTGAATAAGACCAATCTAACAACGTCCAATAGAATCCAGTTTAATGTAAATAAAGGAAATATGGTCCAATATACATAGTAAGATTGATAAACTCCTTTAAGATTTTTATACATATATCTCATTGTAATAGATACATTTAAGATTTCAGAGTGTATTTTCTTTCAAAAAGTCGGAAGCCGTAATCTATACCTCTCGTTTATCAGGAGCTCGCTGGAGATAACTCAACTGGCTTACCAATGGGTTTGCGTTTTTTTATCTGTTGTTTTGTATTATTATTAAACTTGTAAACTTTGGTGGTATTTTAATTCACTACGGGAACCTTTGAATTATGTTAATGTGTGTGTAACTTTAATGGTTAAGCATATGGCGTTGTTTGTTGTTACTTCAAACTAACCACACTGAAAGTTGCACTAGACACATGATTTAAAGTAATTGACGTCCAGATTTCCATGTACAAAAGTGTCAGTCTGTGGTCTGCTTGGTTGTCTTGAAGAACTTTGTCTGTTGTTGTTTCTTTGTTTTATGCTTTCCCAATAGACGGCACTGTTAACTAGTCTGAGTGCTACATGTGGATTTCGAATATATAAATGTATTTGTCATCCCCATTTCGTTAACCAATTATTAGCTTATTCAAAAAATATGGTTATCGTCGATTGCTTTAGTTAACTTCGTTTTTCATGAAGGTATTTATACGGCATCGAACTCGAATCCAAAGACGACGGTTTTTTGGAGAAATGCTTGACATAAAACATCTGTTAGACGTTGTCAGAGTTCAGTTCGTTTAAGGCATCACTGCCGATCGTTTTCAATCGAAAAAACAACACGTTATTAACAGAATTTCTTTGTACATTTACAATTTGAAAAGCTTTTACTGAAAATAACACATTTATTAAATTATACGAACTGTTGACAATAGTGTATAATACAGTATTTATCGTAGCTGATTGTGATATGTATATGTATGGTTCCGATAACCTTTCCTTTCCGACACAACTTGTTTTTCGATATCTGTTCGAAAAGTTCTGATGGGCCTTCCGTTCTTGATTTTATTGCATAATGGTCTGAATCATTGTATTTAGTAACGAAAGTATACGATTGAGGGCTCAATTCGTTAGACGATCAAGATTAATGGTGACAGGAGTTTGAAGTACGAATAACACTGCATGACTTTGATACAGTCCCCCAGGCTAATGCCTTCATAACGAGCACAATATATTTAATCAACAGCGCGTGATTTCATGACATTACACACACGTCTTGAATCAAAAAAATAACATCAATTTTAAAATTCTTGGTCCCCGTAAAACCTGTTTGAAACCAAAATTTTGCAAACTTAAGTATTCTTTATCTTGTTAATATGCCTATGTACGAAAACAGTATTTGATATTATGCTGTTGTTGATCAATAACTGATCTTTTCTAAAAAAAATACTTTATTTTTCATTATGGAAAGTGTGTAATAACGTATTAGTCTTTTAGTCTGGGACAACTGTTAGTTGGGAATTCGGACACGATACATGTTTATAAGAATGTGTATGGTATTGATTAGAAATGTATATCATCCGTTCTTAGATCCTACTGTTGACCTAAAATACAAATACTACCAATAGAATGAGAGTCTATAATGGAAGAAGTTTAAAATTGCAATCATAATTATATTTAATTTTAAATTATATTTCATATTTTATGATCTCAATTACTTATTTCAACAGTTGACAATCTTCAATCGCGTATGTCGAGGTATTATTATTGCAGTAGTGGAATCGCATGGTTTTAAAACTTATTATTGATTAACTTTGATACGCTTAAGTTAACGGAACTATAAATGATTCAGAAACTTTTATTCAGTAATCTTTGTAGATTTTCTCGGGATGTGGAGTGTGGAATATGCAATGGGTATTTTTTAATACAACATGAGGTACACTGACACTTATTGCTTTGCATATAACAACTGCTTGTTAATTGTCAAGATTACGCTTATCAATACTAAACTAAATAATATGCTCCAGCTAATCACCTACGACTTAATTATCTTTATTTTCCTCGGCATCATTACGTCCATCATCACTTTCCGCATCATCATCTCCCGCAAAGGGACTATTATCACCATTGTGATAATTGCGCATCATCATCTCCCGCAAAGGGACTATTATCACCATTGTGATAATTGCGCATCATCATCTCCCGCAAAGGGACTATTATCATCATTGTGATAATTGTAATATTAAAATCTTAAAGACCGTAATCAAAATAATGATTATCATTATCTTAATGATATTCATCACCGCCAACACCTCCACAACAACCACCACCACAACAACAACCTCCACCATCAACAACAGCAGCAGCACTACTATCATCACCGCCTCAACCACCACCACCCTTATCATCTTCATCTTTATCATCATCAGCTTCGTGGTTATTATCAACAACGTCATCATAAACAACATCATCATCATTTTCTTCATATGACTCATTTGACGAGAGGGCAACAAATTTATTAATGGGCGAATTTAGTAATCCATATGGCCAGTGTAAGTAGATAATAAGGGGTATATGTATAAGTAAACCAGCTGAAAGGAAAATTTACATATTAAAGTCATTTACAAATAAGCCAATAATATTAATATACATATAAATAATAAATAAATATAAATCAATCAATAAATACAAAATAAATATATTGAAAATAATGGTCCACTGACGGCAAATAAAAACACATAACTAACAAAAAACAGTCCTTATACAAAAATACTTAAAACAAAACACACATTTTCTAATCAAGTTTTCATAATTAATTATGCATCTTACGCCAGATTCCAACAGCACATCATTCAAATCACTGTAATAATAAACAATTACGTTCTAAATTCACTGAAACCGAAATTTGTATTTCAACGAATGTTTTACATAACATTCTTTATAAGAACATCTGAAGCTAAAACATATTTCCTTATTTCCATTTTAGAGTTTGATATGGGTGGATCTCTCATCGCAAAATTATGACAACTGCTCTTTTCGTTAACTATAAATGTTTGAATAAACAAACCATTAATTGTGTTTTCAGCACTATGATAAGTATTAAAAGTAACCTTTTGGACAAATCAAAGTAAGCGATACTGAACTTGATCATCGACTTCCGCTTATCATCTACCTTCAGTATCTTAATTGATCTCGGCAATTATCACACTCATCAGTATAATATCCTCATCCTCATCATCATCACCATCCTCATCCTCGTCCTCATCCGCATCGTAAGCATTATTCTCCTTCCCTCCTCCTCCTCTTCCTCCTCCCCCTCCTCCTCCTCCTCCTCCTCATCATCATCACCCCCATTCCCCACAAAAACAACATATCAACAGAAAGTTGAGTTTGATACACCTGATGTCACCATTTCACACAAGGCATATCCCTAACGCATAACAACACGTTTGCAGATTCACGAGTTTCTGTAAAATATCATATTTCACTGATTCAGCACTTAATATTAGAATAATTAAGTTACGATAAAGCTATGTATTCTATGACGACAACAAACATTTTTAAACAGATATGTATAAATGTATTACAATAAGCAATCGTATATTAAATGTGTTTTCACATACATGCGAAATAACATAAAAAACATAAAATAGTTTCGCCGTGTATAATGCTTTTTCGTGGTAGATACGAGTATAAAATTAATTCGTTATAAATTCGTGGACGATTCATGGTCGATTTACAAAATGTCATTATCCTATTCGACTTGCATATAACATAATGATATTTTTATTTGTTTCTTCTTCTGTGGCGAAACAAGGATCGTGATTAATGATAACACGTTAATAATAGAAATGTGTAAGAATACATATTCGAACATCAAAACTACATTCATTTCAATAGTTATGTTTTACAGTTGTATTAATTGTTAAAACATATTTAAAGTTGAAACGGTCAGTTCCTCTTTTTATTTGATTTGTTTTTGTTCTGTCGAATAGGATAATGACATTTTTTCTACTGCAAAATGAATTGGATACGCTCAGAAGTAGTTCTGTATTTGCATATGTATATTTTATAGCATGCTTACATGTACATGAAAATAATATGAAACATTTTGTCTTTGTATTTTTTTAAGTTGGACAAAATGCCAGTTGTTCATGCTGTTTGAAGTAGGAACTACATACTTTTTCTTTATTCGGTTGCGATAAATGACCAGTAGTATTACTAAATAAATTAAAACAGAAATATTTATGCACAAATATTTTGAAATAGAAAAACATCAATAATTGTGCTTATAATTATGCGGTACAGTGTGTTACATTTGATTGTTTATATTTAGAATGTTATTCCTTATTAGAATTGAACAAAATTGGAATAAGGAACTTGTTTCTTATTCCTAATTTAAAGGGGTATTCATGATAAATAAATCAACTGTGTTCGAATAAAAATATTGATTAGACTATAACAAAAGTACGATATCACTATCGTGATAGTTCTTCAATTAGCATTTATATTTGTTATATTAAATTGCGCATAGTTCTGTGACTAAACGTCTCAAACAAGGGCTTCTTCCTACATACACATTATTCTAGAGTACTCGCACAGCTCCACAGCAGATGTGGTCATATAAAGTCTATATTCTTCACTTGAACATCACCATTCAAATAATATATCGGTTAATAACGTGTTAACGTATAATGGTTATGTTTCAGCGTTACTTTATGAACTCGTAAATATTTTTACTATACAATTTTTTTCTACCAGGCGGGTTTAAAGTCACATATAATCTATGAGCGTGAGGAGCACATTAGTAATGATACTTTTTTGTGAGTTTAACTTTATTCTACCGTTTTTCTGTAGAAAAGGTCTTCGGTGTAGGCTTACACAACTATTACTACTCAATGACAAATAATTCGTATTCGGTGTAGCTGTCTAAGACTTTCTTTCACTTATGGTTCTTTAGAAGAAATAGGCAATAGGGAAATTGAACGCCACCATTAATAACAAATTCTTTAATTTAGGGAAAGGTAACCTATCTGAATATGTCAGCATAACACAATCTATATTTGAGATAAAACCCACTAGAACATCAGCGTCATGTCACAGTCCATATTAATTTTGTTATCAACTTTTAAAATTCTTGCATAAATAATGCTTTATTTTCATTCTTAACTATTTTCAACTAGACAGGAATATCGTACTTCTAATTGTATAATCCGTGTCAGTATGAAAAAGCAATAAAAACAGACTTGTTTGTTTGTTTTAATTAAAGCCTCTATAACGCTCAAAATAAACGAAAATTTCGTAAAGTATTTCGTAAAATAACGTCAACACCTAAACAATCAGTGTTCCTTATATCAATAGTCACAATTTCAACGCTATATCTGGTATGATTATATAAATTTGTGTATATAAAAAAATGCTCGTTATTATTTTTTTGTTACACAATTAATTCCATTTTAATTTACCGCGAATATATCCTTTCATACGACACACGAACACTAAAATGGTACCATGTTAGTTTTCATATGTCGTATGAATAGATACCATTGCGGGATATTAAAATGGAATTAAACATGCACAACAATAATTAAACCGAGCATTTTGTATCTACAAACATCTATTTTACCAGACCTCATCTGGTGTTGAAATTTCGGCAGTCACATTGATTATTAATTGTTTAACTTTATTTTACGAAATATTGTACACAATTTTCGTTGAATTTGAGAAGTAATGGGGCTTTAAGTATCGTAAAGTTCCTTAATATTCCAAAACCGTTTCTCGTTGTTTACAAATGGAAAAAGAAAATGGCTGTTGGGTAAGTCATTAGATGCAGTCTTGCATAATGCTTTTTTCGGTATTATATGGGTATTTGATTTAATTTTGTGTTAATGTACCGATTTACAACACTATACTTGTTTTCAATAATATTTCGATTTTATTTGATTGTATGGTTTCATATTATAAATTGAATAGTACCTGATAATGTTGTTATGGCACTCGTATGATACGACGTGAGCGCATGTTATAGAACTCTGGAATCAAAACTATTGTATGTATCAAAGCGGCCAAATTTAAATAAGGAATTTCACAGGCTGGCAAGTGGGTTCCCACGGGCGAAATCCTCCGCGCATCATTTATGTCTATGTATTCTTCCCATTAATTTTTTTTGTAAATGATTAAATAAATAAATATTCGATAATAATATTTGATGATTTCTGCAATATTTTAAATTAATTATTAAAAAGATAAACCAAATTTGATAGAGCTCATATTTACTTTTATCAGTGTGCTAAAAGTTGGTTATTGGTTACTTACTATCAATCAAGTAAATCAAGTTTAGCTGGCGATTTCTAAAACGCCATCAAAAGTTTTCCTCTGACAGTAGCGCCAGCCTTAGTTTATGTAACCACAGTATGTATAGTAAAGACGATTCATTATCCCTAATAATTGGAATACACAATCATACATTTACTTGTGACATTAATTTATTACTGAAGATGTAAATTCACCAATCAACTGAGTGAACACCACTAACTGAAAGTAGTTAGATTATTTAGGTTATTTGTAATTGTTGAAAACTCGACTTGGTGTATGATAATTTGAAAAAGCTGAACACACGCAGTAGGTGAAGTATTAGTCAGCAAGTATTTGATCTTTACGCACGCTATTTCTTGCTTTTGATTTTATATATAGGTTAGCCTTCTTAGATATATAACATTCGTTGTCATATCATACCATATTTTATTTAAACTCGTCCAGGGAATTCGTTGGTAAGCTCTCCAAAGGCTCGATTACTAACAAAATTCCTGAACTCGTTTAATAAAATATGGTATGATATGACAACTCGTGCCAGATCTTTTTATCACATGCTTTTAAATGGGCAAATTAAATAAATATTTACGAAAACATAATGATAAATCCCGAATGTTGTTTACAGTTCGTGACGTCATTTGACGTTGCAACGTCATTTCAGCAAAATAACAAAATGCGATTGGTCAATCGAACGAAAACTAAGCCATTGAAAACGCTTACAAAGTATATTACACTATGTAAGATAAAAATATTTGTAATGGTTATATTACATGGGAAACGGGGTATGGCATGTGATAAAACCATATTTGTAAAGATCTATTTTACACATGACCCTGTGATGTAGATGTGCTCAATCATGTAAATGAAAGTTATATTCATATGTCGTATATTTTCGACACCATGACATCAATAATTATTTAAATGTCACACTCAATTGTTGTTCAAGACATTTATTGTTTACATAAAATGAAAGAATAATCTTAAACTTTATGATCTTATAAATCATGGTAAAAATAGGGTTTTGATTTAACATTCAAATAAATCGATGAGCATCGAAGAAATATACAGAGCACATTTTAAAATGACATTTTATACCGCCGTTTAAGTAGCATTATTTCAAGACTCGTCAAGATTAGTATATGATATCACTTTTATAATGCAACATGTTTTCCTATAAATCGTATGCATTTGTCAAATTCGATGTACAAAGTAAGGTATTTGTATTTCTGATCGTACGTTTTTGGTACAAAACTGTTGGGTCATTTTTTACCGTCCAACCAGATTTGGCATTTATAATCATAGACTCCCCCTCTTCAAGAAAAGCATCATGTGTTCCAGTAAGAAATGTCCTGTTTTCATGCAGGTCGTGTATAATATGCGGAACGTATATATTTTGCTTATGCCATACATTATTGTAGATCATTAAAAACAACCAAACCGGGAGAAATGCTCTATTTGCAACATTTTGTACCACGGTGCCACTTGTTTTCCGGAATAATCACTTATGTGTCCTTTGTCAGTTTTTTAGTTTTATAGAAATAAAAATATCGTGTTCTAACTTTGTAACTCGAAATATATGTCTTGCTTTGTTGGTTCTAATATGATTGCTTATAATTATGTATATATAATAGCTTTCTGTATTACATTTCTTTTTACTTCTGTTAATATCCAGTGCAATGTTGATACAATTCCCAACCAGTGTTCAAGCATGACTAAGTGAAGTCCGCCTTTGAGAAAGGCCGTTAAGAATTTTACATTATGTGTACTGCCGTTTAAAAGCTAACGTGACGAATTTTGACCGCATGTTACTACACCAGCGTGATAGTTGGCTTTTCAGTATGCAATCACGTATTATCAAAGATCCAGGAAAAGTCTTGTTTTGGAATCTGACAACTGATATTGTCACTGTTTGTAAAAAAGCTTATACAAACACTTAATTGTATGAACAATCACCCGCACGTGATTAATTGCAGAGAGGAGGTGACTATACCATCATGATAGATGCTTATGTACTCTTTAATCACTTATTAGTCCATATTCCGGGAAACCAATTACTTTTGACTTTTGGATTCTTTCACATGGTTGCTGTATTTTATAAAGAAAATAAAGGCACTGCAATTAAATTTGATTAAATGACACATGCACTTTTTTTAAAGACGACAATGTTTTATGTCAGTTTGTAAAATGCCTTTGTCATCTACAATTTTTTTTTAATTATTCATCTATGGTGTAGGACAACACATGGTTGGGACACTGAACAAATGCAATAGCGAAACTACAAGCGGGTTTTAGTCCATACTCCGGTAGAATGTATCGTTTTATATATTTGGGCACATCAAGTTTTAAGTCAATATCAACCCTAAAAATAAAAACACAGCTAAGCCTGATGTCACGTAACTTTACAAGCGTGGTAGGTATTTCTGTATTTTAAAAGATCTTGTTCGTCTTTAGTAAAGGGACATACCTTTTCAATACTTTTGGGCACTGAAACATGGGCACTATGCGTAAACAATATGATACAAGAACGTTAAATCTGTATTACAACGACATGTGAAATAAGTTGCGTAGTTGGTACAGATGTGTACACATACTTTTATAACAATGTAACAAAACTTCTGTTACTATTTTGAGTTTTGTTAGGAATGGGAATCGGGTAATTGATATTAAGACTTTCCGTTATACACAGCCCATCATGTAACCACTTTAGTCTTATCACTTTGTGCCACTGTTGATTTAACTTAATAGAGTTATATATAATGAAGATATAATTTAAATGAATATCAGTTTCGTGGAAAAGGGTTATCAGGGTGGTTGTATCGGTATATACTAGACCATAACTAAATGATAAATTCGAATATAAATGTTCTCATTGTTAAATATTATTCTCACTGTATACACTAAAGCCTATGTAGTCTTTGTAGCGGTTGGTAGTAACGAAGCACCATGAGGTTATTTTTTGGCGATTGCCTTCTGCAATTTGCCCCATCGGTAACATAATATACGTATACCGAAGAAAGAAGTCCGTTTCTGCAACAAACCACTTTGCAACTCCAGATTCTGCATTCGCAAACAAAATAGCTCCGATCGCGTGGTATTGGTATTAATGCGCCACAAAAACCACTAACGAAGTACATCGGTATTTTCCGTTTAATGGACCAATACGAAGATGTCAAAGCTATCAGAAATTGTTTAATTTTTTTAATAATACATTTGCGGTATGAATGTGTTTTCCGGCTAGCTCAGTCGGTAGAACACTGCACGAGGTCGTGGGTTTGAGTACCACGTAGGGTGATACTTTTGTCCCCTATTATTGAATGGATTTACTTAATTCTTGGATAGAACACCCCTTTGGACAAGACCTTTCTGTTGACGTTTTTAGCTGTACCCCTGGTTGACATTGACCTTTAGTATCCAATTGCTCAAAAACTAACATTTGCCGTATCTTGAATCGATACTGAATGGATTAACTTTATACTGTGACACACTCGGAGCCCCGTGTACTTAGGCAAGAACGATCCAGAAACCTGACTGTACTAATTATAAATTACTGCAATTCTTGTCTTCATCAAATTTATGTCAAGTTTGGAACTGGGATGACTTTTTTACTTTGAACCCTGGTTGACATTGACCTTTTGGTATTCAATTGCCTCAAAAACTAACATTTGCCGTATCTTACTTGATACTGAATGGATTTACTTTATACTTAGACACACACGGGGGGCCCGTGTTCTTAGGCAAGAACGATCCATAAACCTTACTGTACTAATTAGAAATTACTACAATTCTTGTCTTTATCAAATCTATGTCAAGTTTGGACCTGGGTTTTATATCTTCAGCTATCAATTGTCAAATACGACAATGACCTGTTTTAAAAATCAGCATTTACATTTAACCCCAATAGCTTAATCATATAATGTTGATAGCCTGTCACCCTTCCTTACTTCCATCTGTTTTCTTCAAAAAGGTGCTTGGTTGTCATCACGGTGTATAGTGTTTCAACGACCACAACATTTGAGCAAAATCGCCCCACCAGTACTTTGAGTACTTTGATTAAATAAACGATGCGTGTTTCTTTATAAGTATGTTTGCTATTGATTTGATTTAAATATTATCCGTTCGTAGATTCTCTTGTTGGCATAAAATACCAATACAACAAATAGCATGAGAATCCATATTGGAAGACGCTTCACATTGCAATCAGACATATATGTAATATTTTATGATTTTATTGACTTATTTAAACTGTTGACTATCTTGAATCGGGAATTACGATGAATTATTAGCGTATTATTTAAATTGCAATACTTCAAAACTTAGTGCTGATTAATTATGATAAGACGGATTTAACAGAACTATAACTGGTTCATAAACATTTGATCATAGAAATTTATGTTTTTATCCGGAATGGGGAAAGATGAAGCCGATACGTCAATGTTTATTTTAATTCAATATAAGGGAAACTATATCGATAGTTATAACTTTACCATTATTTATCATGTTTTGTTTACATACAATAGTTGATAAAAAGGTATACGCCTTTAGTTCATAAAAATTCCACGTAAGCTTGTATTTATCATAACAACGGGTTGGTTCACTGGCGCATTTATGCCTTGAATATGACGACTACTTGTACATTGTCTTGTGAATGCATTTCTTACTTATGAATTTTTCTCTAAATACAATGCCACTCTTTCAAGCTATCATGACATGAATGTGTTTGTTAAAAAATATTTTAAATGATATATATTCAATTATATACTTGTTTGATTAACTAGATATATACACGGTATAACAATATGAAGTCATAACTCACACTGTGTCGCGGAATGTCAGACGGTAAAATATGATGAGTGCGTTTAAAGAAATTCATTCTTCCAAAAAGCATTATCGATTGTCTCGAATGACGCCTGGCTACTATTTTTGTTTTGATAACCAGAAATAATCTCTTATGCAAAATGTGAACGGTATTGCGGATACATTGTTTGAAAATATGCCCTGACATACTTAAGAAATATGTTTCATTGATGCTCTTCGTAGTTCGACGATACAAAATATATCAGGAGCAACACATAGGGCGTAGTTATGTTAAAATGCAATACATATTCGGTTTCAATGGTTGACATAACATTTATTTCGTAAGCTAAAACAAGAATTGGTTTTCTTAGTAGAATATGGGCTCTTCACAAAAACGGACTATTTTTGTCGCAGGAAGGAGTCCGGTCCAGTGTCACGCGGGTAAAAAGGCCATTTATTGTATGACATATGAGTATAAACATGGAAATCGGGAATTATGGGGAAAACTATATAGAATAAATAATATTAACATTTAGCAACTTGTATATCATTCAAATACATGATTTAACTGCAATTTGTTTTCAGAAAGTGCTGTCTAATTTAAGTTTCTTCATACAATTAGGTTAATTATATTGTTTTGATAATATTTTTTATAAGTAATTTTTGGGAAATTTAGTTTGATTTAATGTTAAAGCAATTGTTTATTACTTCGGTGAACAACGCAATATCGGTTGAAGATTTTGAAAAAAGCTTCAATGGTATTTTATTCCGATATTAAACTTGGTTTATTGTATTAATGTGTGAAACATTTAAGTCATTGCATATTAAGTAAACATAAAGTTTTGCCAAACATATATATTGATTGCATTGTTGCTGTAGCTCTATTTCAATACTTAATGTCCGATGATGGTAATAGTGATGGCAAACGAACATAACATGATCGAAAGGTATTTGTCAACCATGTTAATTGAGAGCATTATGCGAAATAACTTACTGTTAATATTCTATTGACGTAATATTACTATTTACAAAAGGTTTCTAGGAAAAATAATAAAAGTGTTATAACGTTTAATGGCACCGTTTTACGTTTCTATCATTTTTCGAACCTATACAGCATCGTATATTTTTAGATCAGGTCGTGGATCTGTTTGCATATTTACGTAAACATTCTTACATTTAAATATTAATATTTATCAATGAATATCTGTACAACAGTTTATTAATGCGTGTAGGTAGTACAACATAAAACTCATATAAGCAAGGAATACAAGAAACTGGCAACTGAATTAGTAACAGTAAATAGCGTCATTATTTTTTTCTAAACGCACAATCTGGTGATGTATTCCGCCTTCAATTAAAACTTATGAAAGTGAAAACATATGCTTACCCAAGTATACTGCGCGAAAACAACATTAGGTTTGTTGAACAAAACACACATTCTACTTTCGCGTAGCGTAAAGGAAATGAACACCGCGGAGAGCGTAGTTCTGAGTAGTTGCAAGCAGCCTACATTTTGTAGCTAGACATGGACAACACAAATTGATATTCGAATGCCTGTGGTTTAAAAGTTCGTGTTTAGTACAAGAATAATGAATCAAAACACCGTTTTTAGATACCATGTTTTTAAAAAATAAACACGAACACTTTCTTCTCTTTATGATAGACGTCCACATGCAGTCATATTGTTCAATAATCATGGTGACAGTTTTCAAACACGTGTCTAGATAAATAACTAAATACTTCTAACTATATGTTTATAAATGGTTTTCTTAGTGAAAGTTCCGGAAACAAGTCTTCATAAAAATACAACACCTGCGTTAAGCTCAAAATGCATATGTCTTTTGAAATATAATGCAATTAATAATGCAATGGGATTATCAAGTATGTGCATATACAACACGTGAAACAAATGATGTATTCAGATGTAGTACAACTCAATGTATTCTATAAAATACACCCTCACAGACAGATTCTTGTTACGAGAAATGTCGGTAATGATCTGAAAAGTTGCATAGTGCTGCTGAAAAAGACAAATAAGAAAGATCATGAGATGCTTTTGTGATAAAGCCAACTGTACATTTGCAAACTCGCACTCGTTAAAGTGGAAACATGGTTAATATTTTAACCGTTCATCATCTGTGTATCTATGTCAAATCAAAATTCTTATTGTCAATAAAATTTAAAAAACAAAACAATTTGCAACTTACGCCTAACAGGTACGTTTTGTGTTTTGATATGCGAAAACGGAATATCTACGGATATCGATCGTTATTTGCGGCAAAAATATAGTTGTATGAGGAATAGACCCGAGTTAGGATAAATAGCAATCTATTGAAATTCTTGAAAACACGACAACACATTCGTACACAAATATAAATTTATCAAAAAATAGCGAATACCGAAGAACGGATATATACATACTCATTTTTGTATTTTGATTGTAATTGTGAACAGTTTGATAGTTAAATCGTGAGCGCACTTAATCATGCAAACACAAATCTTGCTTGAATGAACAATTTAATTTGGATCCAGTGTGATATGCGATTTACTTGCATACTTTTGTTGAAAAAGTTTGGTTAATGTAAGTGAATTATGACTTTCTACCGTGTTCACATAATTCTTTTAAGAGGCATGACTTGGAAAGAATAGTATTCAATCGGTATTTTATAATAACCATTTTCGTTCATCCACAAAATAACTAATTCCTCTGCAAACAGTAAAGGAAAAAATGATGCAAATAAAAACTTAGTCTGACAGTTAATATTGTTTTATTATTATTTAATTTAGTTTAGTTCATGTCGTTTACGATGATTGGATATTGCGCAAAGATATAAACGTTTCAATAGTGAAAGGAATGGCATCGGAAGTTAGGACGCACGGCTTTAAGGTGCCATATAGATACCATTCGTATCGATTTTCGGAAATAAAATCGATACCGTTTAAATGGTTACCCATACCACTTAGCGTTACAACTAGTTTTAAAGACGATTTGAATATTAAGTTAAAATTTGTCAAATAAGTTTAATTAAAATAGCAAACTGTAACTGTGATAATTTTAAGCATCATCATCATCATCATCATCATCATCATCATCATCATCATCATCATCATCATCATCATCATCATCATCATCATTATCATCATCAACAACATCATCATCATCATCATCACCAAAATTATCATCATCATCATCATCGTCGTCGACGTGGTCTTTAGCATCATCTGCATTTTCAGCTTTTTCAGCAGCATCAGCAGCATCTTTATCATCATATTCATCTTCATCTTCACCATCATATGCGACGTGTTTACTTGTGTTGCTTTACTGTGTAATCACATTGCGCTGTTCGTAGTTTTTCGGGGTTGATCGGACGGAAGAACTGTCTCTGATGTGTGCCATTTCGAGGTTCTTTCGCTTTCTTGGAGGTGTACTGTTTATAAATGGTACAATACAATGTTTGTGATGTTGGTACGTTTAGTTTGAATAAAGTCTACCCTGCTTATAGGCATAATCAAATGCACGTTAACCATTTCTTAGCTTATTTGAAACATATGATTTTTTGTTTCGTAGCATTATATGCATATATATATATATTTTAATTCAGTTGACTTCGTTTTTGTTCCAGGTTGTTATCCAACAACATGATCGCATCCCTTCCCGACGATGTATTCAAAGCACTGTTGAACCTACAGACACTGTAAGTTGTTTTCAGAATTCAAACTCAGTAATTTTAAGCATCATCATCATCATCATCATCATCAGCAGCAGCAGCATTATCAACATCAACAACATCATCATCATCACCAAATAGACACTGCAAGTTGTTTTCAGAATTCAAACTCAGTACACAAAATGTATGTGAAGTTATTATGTCGTATTTGTATTATATTTGCCTCAGGCGTATGCATTACTCTAGATCATACTAAAATACAAAATACAGTATTTAAATAATTGTTTAGGAGTTACTTCACAAAATTTGATTAGAAATTTAACACGTTTCTCAAATCGAATACAATTACCTTTGTTTTAAACAATCTCCGTAAAACCTTTTCGAACCCGAAATTTTGCAAACATAAGTATCCTTAATCTTGTTAATATGCCTATGTACGAAAACAGTATTTGACAATGCTGTTTGTGATCAATAACTGATTATCTTCGGTTAATAATTACTGCATTTTTCATTATGGACAGTGTGAGCAAAATTAGCCTTCCCATTGGCATTTTCCCTTTTCTCCTGGAATTTTTATTTTTCATTGTGATTGTATTGTTGTTCTATGGGGTATTTCCCACTTTATGCATACAAGCTAATTCGATCGATGTTTAATTGTTTTAAGTAGGCTTTTTATTTATATTGATCAATTTAAAGCAGTATTGATGTACTTGTGCCAATTAAGGTTTCAAAGATATTGATGTAAATAAATTTGTAAATGGGAAAAACATTCGTATGGGAATTTTTTTAATACGTTTTATTGCATATATGCAACGACTTTCTTGATTTAGTTTTATACATATTTTTGCTTAATAGTGACATTTTAATAAATTTGTTATCACTTTTTAAATTTCTTATTTCCCCATGTATCTATAATGAGCACACATTTTAATAATAGTATGTGTGTTACCTTATGACACAAGTCATCGTAAACAATTTGTCTGTATTTTATAATTCAATCAATACACTTGGCTTTTCTTCTGAAAAACAGTAGGCGTATAAATCATAAAATCCGTTCTATGTTACATTGTGTGTTGAAATAAACAAGTAGTATGAAGATCAAGAATTGGTATAATAAAACTATTTCCCCATAATACTCAATACAACACTATTAGAATATTTCGTCCATGCAATTCGTTTTGAATGTGTTATCTTGATGATAAGTTAGTCTGTTTATGTGATATGTTGTATCATAATCATTAAATATGTATATTCACATGCCGTCATTACAATGTATGATTTAAAACACTATTTTAGTATTGTGTTTGCCGTTGAAAATTGTATTGCTAAACATCAAACAATATTCAAACCAAAATGGCGCTTCTTTTCAATAAATGTAATTTCTAAAAGACCAAAGATTAATCTGAATAAACTGTAAGCAGTTTTGTTATCTACTGTTAGGTAAATAGCAGTAGGACGGAAGCTCAATTGGTTGTGGTAGAAGTGTTTATTGCGATGTTATGGATACAGTACTGGTATTTATAGTTAATTTTATAATTTGTTTCTTAAAACAATGTGCGAAGTATGCGATCTATTCTAGTTTTCTTGAAATTTGATAGTGTTAAGCGGCATAAAAGGCATATATGCGAGTCATTTCATGCGTTATCACTACGACCTCACAGTCTCCAAAGCTCCCCTTGCGAGTCCTTTTATACGCTCTCACGACGACCTCACAGTCTCCAAGACGCTTCTTGCGAATAGTTTGATGCGTTCTCACGACTACTTTACAGTCCCTTGGCTTCTCCTTCCAAGTCCTTTCATGAGTTCTCATGAGGACCTCACATTCTCTAATGCTATCCTTGTAAGTCCTTTCATGCGTTCTCCCGACGACCTCACAGTCTTTGCGGGTTTCCTTGCGAGTCCTTTCAGCGTTCTCATGACGACCTCACATTGTCCACGGCTGTTCTTGCGAGTCCTTTCATGTGTTCTCACGACGAACTCACAGACTCATAGGCTCTCCTTGCGAGTCCTTGATCGAGGTAGAAGCGCAGACAGAACGCCACCCATATTTGACGGGGGCATTACATTAAAAAAGTGAAAAGATAATATATTTGGAATTCGGAAGTCCCAATATAAATGGTAAATTTAAATAATGTAAATTATGCTATAATTTGACAGTAATTTCTGTCAAACGTAAACACGTCTTAAAATGAACCTCTCCGGCACGCAACTTTCTTGACGAGATGTGAAAACCTTTTTACAACTTTCACGACATATGTTTTAAAAACAAATACATATTTAAGTCGAACATGCCAATGCATCGTAATTGCTTTATGCAAACCGATGCGATATTGTGAATTTCTGCTCGTGGTATTTCATAATTGTATTGCGCAGTTGAGTTTTTAATTAATTTATCGACATGATATATGACATCACACAGCATGCCGTATCGCATGCTCCATTATTCCACGTTAAATCTTATAGATGTCCTATAACGTTCTAAATGATGACTTCATGAGGATCAACTTTTGTTATAATGCACCGAAAATAATAATAATAAAAGTACAGAAACATTATATTAATAGTACTTTTTGTTAACATCAACGCCTTATAACGGTCAATCCAAAGAGTTACCCGGTTAAAAGGATTAGATCACATAAGTAGTCCGTACATACATGCATATGTCTGCATTTGAGTATTCGGTATTTGTTCATCCATTCGTATTGTTTGGATGTATCAATCTTCAACTTATTCCTTTCCGTTTTTCTCTTTTTACATTTATCGTCAATGTAAACAAATATTAAAATCTGTTTCTAACTCCTTATTTTAACCAAATAATAAACAAATCTATATCTTTTTCAAACCGGTTATCGAACTGAGATCTACCTTTTATAACAAATACATTATCCAAACTGGATCACCAAGCTTTAAAAATAGTTATTATGAAGCTATAATATACAAATATTATTCTAATAGATTTCTACATAGTTGTGTTATTAATAACCCAAGCTCTTTCTAACGGTTGAATTACAAGAAATTAGCAGTTGCTTATTCCTCATTTTAAGTGAATACAAAAACCGGCACTTTTGTACCGTTAAAATAATTGTCCAATGTCCCAACTGTAGCTATTAACATAGCAACACATTTTGTATGGAGGTATGGCATTAAAATATTTCGTACGCCATATCAGTATATAGTTTTTTTCATACGCCATATCACTATATAGTTCTATCAAATAATAGAACAGAACAGAACATAAATTTTATTACGACTTGTACATAGTACATCGTCAGTCAAAACCATGTAATAATAAACATAGCATATGGTCATGTGAAAAGAAAGAGATTAGACAGTTATAAACGTTGTACATACTATCTAACATAATACATGACAGTGGTGGGTAAACACTAGACAATAAAGACAGGGAACATTTCAAAGTGTGTGTGCAACATAGTAGCAAAAGGCTATTAGCATTTATGGAAAAAAAACTAACATCAACAAATGCTATGTGTATACTTTTTGTTAAATTATAATAGATAATAATAGCTCATGGACATTGCATGAATTAAATTTTGCGCCAATTTTAACAATCTACAGTAAATGACAATTGGTCATATTACATATATTATGCCTTAATATATTAAATAAGTGCATATATTAGATATGTTACATAACATAACTCCATTTATTCAGTTTCGTATCCAGTATGAATAAAAGTAAATTTACACTTCCAGCGTAAATATAATTACACAAAAACAATCAAAATTAACAAATAAACATATACAAAATCAAAATAATATACAAAATCAAACCCGCGGAACATAAAATTCAGTTGGTGGTATTCGTATTAGAAATATTTTATTATATACATACAATTACACAAAACAATTCAATAAACAAGCACAAAATCAAATCCGTGTAACATTACAATTCAGGTGGACGTATTCGTTTTCTGAAAAACATTCGTTATATACTTCTAATTAAAAGAGATTCTTTCACAAAAACGGCTAACTTAATAACTTCTTCTTTAGACCATGTTTTCATTAGGCTTAGAAATGTATATACTGATGGTCGCTTGAAATAATACGTTTTTATGTATTTTTTTCTGATATCGTTTTTAACAAGGGCATATTAAAATAAAATGGTATTCGTCTTCAATGTCACGTGAGTTACAAGTACAATATCTGTCTTCCCTAGCTTTGCGATTATTACTAAACCTACCCGTTTGAATTCGTAATGGATGACCTAAAATTCTTAATCCACAGAAGTAAAATCTGAGACTCTTAGGTAAGACATCTAAATATTGTTAATATTCAAACGATATTTTAAATTCTTTGTACAATAATAAAACTGGACTTTCAAGTGTGTGTAACCAATCTTGTTTAAAACGATTTATGACTCTGCATTTAAATTCACTGAGAAATGTTTTTTGTTAACAAACTGATGATTTTTAAACACGTATGCAAATCCATAATTATTAAGGAGATTTTTTACATTGGTTACCCAATTTCTGTTTCCACTAATACAGTCTTTAAGAGCCTCATTATAAACTACACTTAATATAATATTATCACCGTCTTTAATTTTAAACCAATATTTAATTATTCTGATGAATCTGTGGATATACAATGGATATCTGCCCAGTTCACCATATACTGCAGCAGAACACGTATTGCTTCTTACTCTTAATAATCTTTTACAAAATTTAAGATGGATTCCTTCTAGTTCTTTTGATTTCGTATATCCCCATTGTATTGGTATTACAAATGCATCAAATAGTTGACACAAAGTTTTGGGCGAGAGATCAAAGTCGTTACATTTGCAGAAAAGAACATTTAAAGCTTTTAAGGCCTTTCCATTGACATATTCAATGTTTTCCGAAAGTTGTGCCAGTGTAATTAAAAACAGTCCCTAGATAATTAAAATCATCAACAACTTCGATTGATTGGATATTATAAGTCCATTGTTCGTTTGCTAATAATGCCCCTCGTTTTCGGAAAACCATTAGTTTAGTTTTTGTTATATTTAAAATTAGACCCCATGTGCAAAAATATGAAAACAAAAGATCTAAATGCCTCTCAGTTTCTTCAGGGGTTTTACCTTTAATAGTTATATCAACGGCGAACAACAGCAAAATCACAATAATGTCGTCAATACTTAAGCCTGCGGTAATCTCATACTGCAAACAAAGCTCTAAATCTTCAACAAATAATGATAACAAAAGAGGTGACAACACCTCCCCTTGTCGCAAACCAACAGCGTAGTTAAAATATTCAGAATAAGAAGAACAAACCATCACAAAAGATTTTACTTTTTGATACATGTCTTTAACAATTCTTAGTAGTTTACCATCAATACCCGTTTTATACATTTTTAGCCAAAGTGCATTTCTATAAATAGAATCGAAACATTTCATCATGTCAACGTAAATTACATAGAGCCTCGTATTTTCATTTAGATATTTTTGAACAAGAGAATGTAAAATAAAATTGGGTAAACAGTTGAACGCCCTTTGCAAAATCCGAATTGAGCATCCGAAACACTGTTATTGTCCGTACACACTTTTTTAATTTGTTTATTAAGTACAGTAGTAAATAGCTTGGACAAACAACTTACAAGCGTAATACCACGATTATTATTTACCTCGGTTGTATCACCTTTCTAATGTAGTGGTATTATGAAACCTTCCATCCAGCGTTCAGGGTAGTACCCTGAATTTAAAATCCCGTTAAAAATATCACATAAATGACAAGCAAGGATAGCAATACATTCCATGAAGTACTCGTTTAATAACTGGTCATTGCCTGGAGATTAATTGCGCTTGAGACATTTAACTGCATAGTGAATTTTCCTAACGGTAATAGGCTGGTCAAGTACATTATAACAACCAATTAAATTATTACAATCGTGATGTGTACAGAAATATTCTGCTTTTTCATTATAGCAGTTAGATAGATCATTACTTAAATTTGAAAAGTATTCTTTGAATGTATTAATAGAGATGCCAGTATGATCGGGTTGCGGTTGACTTTTAAAATATTTCCAAAATTCTTTTTAGACGTTCAATTTCTTTCATTTTTGCCCATATAACTGGCATTTTTATGTTTCATTATTATGTTTTTATAGGCAAATTTACGTTCCATTAAAAGTATTATATTTGAGATATTTTGTTCAAAATTGAAAAGTCGTAATGCTTGTAAATATAATTGTCGCGCAGAGTTACATTCATCGTTAAACCAATCCGCGTTTTTTAAAACACTTTTATTTGAGGAAAAGGCTTATTATTTACAAAATAGCACTTGGAAAATAATGGATTTGCCACGAATCTGATAATTTTAGAAAAATCTTCGACCGATTTATTAATAGAGTCCCTACATAAAGGATCAATACTTCGAACAATATTATTAAGACGCGGTAAACAACCAATAATGCCGGATCGGAAGCGTTCAGTGTTTTCATCGTTTCACTTGGGTTTAGTTTCGTACTGTGACGTAACGTTCTGAAAAGGTTTCGGGCAAACTAATGAGAAACGCAGCGGTGCGTGGTCACTCCATTCATTAAATGGTGCAATAGTAAAAATCATTGATCAATGAAAAGTGACGTTCATTCATTATAAGATAGGCGATGAAAGAACAACCGTTATTTGAACAAAATGTGAAGTTACTGGTATTAGATATACGACCATTCACAATACGTAGGGATGTAGATTTTCACAGATCTAACAATATAAAACCATCACTATTCAGAACATTATCGACCGAGGCCCATACGGGGGTACAATCAGGTGCATAAGCAGGGTCATCAAATAAACTATTTACATAATTATATGGGATAAAATCGCATTTATTACCTACCCTACTGTTAAAATCTCCACATAGAACTACGCATCCGAGCGAATTAAATATAAAAAAAAATCATTTTCAATTGTATCAAACAAATCAATATTAACAAAATTATTGGCTGGAGATTCTTCACCCCATATATATGCCCCGCACAGATAAACATCTTCAACAGTATTAAAAAACAGGTGATCTAATTTAATCCAAATTATAGTGTCATGGTGATTTTTAACTATCTTAATGCCATCTTTCGAATGATCTTTATACAACAAAATAATTCATCCACTATTCCTTTTGGCTTTACGATTTTGAAATTTCCTATAAAATGTGTGTGTTTAATAACCATTTAAAGCAATATCACTATTACAATTAGCCCATGATTCGTAAAGGAAGCAAATGTCAGAAGACGCGATAATATTAACAAAATCATAATCAATATTCTATGTAACGAGTAAACAAATACCAAAGGAACAGTATTTTATGTTGTATTAAAACAAAATTAGGAGCTAGTATTATCTGACTTAACTAACGACTTCATATGCATCAATATGAACCACGTAATTTTTACAATCATTTTACATGCAGTCCTGATGTGAATATATTTTTTCGAACTAATGTTTACAAAGGTTTATTTATTGATAAGAAACCAAGTATTCTTTCCTTATTCAAACCGAATACAAAACTGTCTTTTCTCACTTCAATAATTACGGTTGATTATTTAAACCACATGCGATAACTGCGACTCCATGATATTCAAGCCAAATAAAGGACTGTCATTTTCTAAATCAAATAATAACTTGACATTATTCAAACTGTGAAAATGATTTCTGCGTATTTTACATTTACTAAAACTGTTTATGTATTAAATTTACTGGTAGTTTTGATTTCAAAATATTTCAATAATGTATGTAGTTATAGGAATAATATAATAATAAATGTTAAATCAATATATAGAAACGTTTGAGGTACGAATTAAACTACATGACGGCAATGCAGCCCACCTGGCTATTCCTTTCAATTTTAAAAAAACACTAACGTATAAATGATAAATAAATACATAGTGGAACTGGTTTAGAATAATTATAGTTTATTATTATAACATTATTGATTTACAAAGCTATCGGATACACTTGTATACATGTTTAAAATTATTTAAATTAGAACATTCAGTTTAACATAGGCCTTGCATAAGGAAAACGGCAAATAAAGGGTAATAATTGTTCTGTATTCTGTTGCAAAACAAAACCGAATAAATGTATAGGTAGACATGTTTAAATAAATATTTGTAGCACCCTAACATGCAAAATGATGTTCAGGGAAATGTGGTATAGTTTCTTCTATGAAAATATTTCTCACGCTGGAAATGCCAGTACGTAATTCGGTTTGAATAAGGAACTAGTTTCTTTTTTCTTCTTCGGCCTCGAACAATACAAAGCAGAACTATTTTAGAACAATAATTTTGATAGTTAATGCATACTTAGTGGTATTTATAGTTATGTGTTACATGTGAACGTACTGTTATAATAAGACAATACTTTTCCTTATTAGATTTGAATAAGAAATAAAGAACTAGTTCCTTAGTTCCTGTTTTAAGGGGAATGGAGTATAATTAAATCAAATGCGTTTGATTACGTGTACGAGACCATGCAACCCAGTTCGCGTTTAAGTGAACAAACGTTGGAAACAAGGGTTTCCTCGGACTATGGGCTTACACGTTCTTTCTTGTAAAGTACATGCACAGCTTACGTGCTGATACTGTCAGTTTGGTCTAAATGCTTCATTTGCACCTCATCATTCATTCGATATGGCGGTAAATAACTTTCTCACTGCTCATGTGCCAATGCCCTGTGTAGTTTAAGTGTAAATTCACACTTTATTTACTGTACATTTCTGTATACCAAGCGGATTCATAGTCATATATCATATCAGTGCGTGAAATGCACATTAGTAATGATATACGTGTGTGCCTTAAACCTTATAACATATCTTATTGTAGAAAAAGTTTCAGACAACACTTGTCCCTGTGTTTTAGCCAATATATATATCAGTATAGTATCAAACCATCTACTAATGGTACACTCAAGTTACGTTTAAATTCGCCCGTTGAGCTAATATAAATACGTCTGGTGCCAGTTTCCAATGATTCTCTTGTCCACTTCGATATCAAAATAGGCACAACTAAATTTTACTCAATTACAAATAATTTGTATTCGGCGAAGCTGTCTAAGACTTTCTGTAACTAGGGTTTCTTGAGAGGAAATATGCAACGGGGAGATGGAACCAACTCGAAATAGCTCATTTTAAAACTCGTTTGGTGGAGACGAATCATAATCTCCAAAACTTGAAATACACGATAATAAATTTAATTATGCCATTTATTCAAAGTTAAAGTGTGGATTAAATTTTACTACTGATGAAGGAATATTGGTTATAGTACCTTTAAATTCATTTATCATCTAAGTGAACCACAATAAATTAACGTAATTGTTTTTAGATTATGTGTAATTGTTGAAAACAATTGGTGGTGTGTGATCATGATCCAGTACAAAAGCTAGATTTCACGCAGTAGTTGAAACCATCAATCAGCGAGGTTATAAACTTAACGAAAGCTATTTCTGGCTTTCATTTGTTTGTTAAATATTTCCTTCTTGGATAACCATATTTCGAAAATCTTTTTTACACATGTGTCAGCGACGTAGATCTGCCAAACCACTTAAAGAAACAGTGTATTCATTCTTGAGTAGCTGTCGAATAATTTTGACATCATGACATCAATATTTATTTCAACATCACACAAGGCTTTTTCAAGTCAGCGATTGTTTAATTTGAATACATGTATACGTACTATGTTCTTATGTTCTTGTTTATCAATGTATACACAGGGTTTTGATTAAAAATTCAAATAACACGATGAGTATGGAAGAAATCTACAGAACACATTATACAATGACCTTTTTAACAGCACTTTAAGTAACGTTTTGTCCAGAATCGTCGGTATTAGTATAAAATAGCACTATTATAATACAACATGTTTTTTTTTATATATATCATATAATGCAAACATCATCTTCTTTTCTAATTCGTACGAAGTAAGGTATTCGAGCGTTTGTTAGAAATTTGTTGGTACGACAATGTTGGGTCATTAAAAGGTGTAGTGTCTAACCAAATATGTAATTTATAATTATAAAATGTCACCACTTTATTATTGTTTTGCATATTTAATTCCATTTTAATTTCCCGCAACGATATCTATTCATACGACACATGAACACTAACATGGTGTTCGTGTGTCGTATGAATAGATATATTCGCGGGAATAATGCCTTAATAGAAAAGAATACATTTTAAATAGATGCATACTAATCACTCATTTAGTCACTCAGTCAGTCACTCACTCACTCAATCACTCACTCCCTCACTTACAGTCAGTCACTCACTCAGTCAGTCACTCAATCACACAGTCACTCACTCAGTCACTCACTCAGTCCATCAGTCATTTAGTTTCTCGGATCAAGATTTTGGTATTAATTATCGGAAACAGTTAGCCCTTAAATAATAGTGTAAGTTCGTTCGCACTTTTGTGTTTGAAAAGTCGTTTCGCTTAGCTCAAGGCAATATTGATAACAATGAATAAATCACAACAGAAAACACATACATCAAAACTTTATGATAAGAGGAAAACTCTATTTGTAACAATATCCCTTTAAGCGCTGGAACCGGATTTTGAAGGCCTTTGCAAACAGTTGTAAACAAAGCATCATGTGTTCGAAAACAAATGTCCTGATAACATGCAGGTAATGCACAGTACGCATAACGTATATAATTTACTTAGGCTCGCATGTGATTTAAGACCCCTAAAAAAAGACCACAAAGACAACGGTAATATCGCGACAATTTGTGCCACTTTGTTGCGTAATTATTTATTATGGTGTTGTCTTTTTTCAGTTTAAGGGTAATACCTTGTTCTTACTTAGTAACTTACTCGAAATATATATTTCGTGTTATGTTAGTTCTAATATGTATTTACTTATAATGTTGTGTATCTCATTGTTGTGTACATTTTCGGCGAAGCTGTCTAACCTAACGTCTGTTAATATCCAATTAAATGTTGATAACATTCCCAACCAGTTTTCAAGAATGACTAAGTGGAGTACGCCTTTGATATAGCATGTTAAGGATTGTAAAATATATTCACTGCCTTTTAAAAGTTACATGACGAACTTTGACGACATATGACACCTTCAACTAGTTAACTTTTTGCTATCAAGTACGTAATATCAAATATCCCGGAAAAAAATTGTTTTGGATTCTGGAAACTAAAACATTGTCACTGTAAGTTTACAAGCTAATACAAAAACTGAATTTGATGAAAAATCACTTGCTCGTTACGAATATAGAGGACAGGTTACTAAAATAGCATAATAGATGCTTATGTACTCTTTAAGCATGTGTTAGTTAATGTTTGCTAGTTGGTAAGTTCATATTTCGGGAAAACAATTGTTTTTGACATTTGGATTCTTCAACATGGTCGATTTATTTGACAATATAAATAAAGGCGCTACAATTTAAATTGATTAATTTATAACATAGATCTTCAAGCTTGAATAGTATTGCGTTAGAAAAGTCTCCAAGTGTAGAAATGTTTGAGGTACGAATTCAACTACATGATGCCAAGACCGCCCACCTGGCTATTTCTTTCAATCGGAAAAACACTAACTGATAATTGATATAACAACTTAGTGCGACTGTTTTAGAATAATTATATTTTATAATTATAACACTATTGATAAAGCTATCGGGTACACTTGTACACATGTTAAACATTATTAAAATTAGAGCATTCAGTTGTACATTATGCTTTAATAAGAAGTACGGCAAATACAGTGTAATAATTGTTCTCTCTTCTGTTGCGCAACAAAACAGAATAAACTTATAGGTAGACATGTTTTGGAATATATATTTATAGCATCCTGACGTACAAAAGGATGTTCAGGGTAATGTGGTACAGTTTTTCCTATGAAAATATTTCTCAAATTGGAAATGCCAGTACGTAATTCGGTTTAAATCAGGAGCTTGTTACTTTTAATCATTCGGCACCGAACAATACAATGCAGTCGAACTATTTTAGAACAATAACTTTGCTAATTAATGCAAAAATAGTGGCATGTATAGTTATGTGGAATATGTGTTACATGTGTACGTACTGTTATAATTAGAAAATGCTTTTCCTTATTAGATTTGAATAAGAAATAAGGAACTAGTTCCTTAGTTCCTATTTTAAGTGGAAATGGAGTTCAAATAAATCAAATGCGTTTGGTGACGAGTACGTGACCATTCAATTGATTCCGCATTTATATAATATTTCTCAATCTTAAAGTGCGCCCTGTTCAGTGACCAAACGTTTGAAACAAGGGTTTTCCCGGACTATGGGCTTACACGTTCGTTCTTGTAAAGTACATGCACACAGCTAACATGCTGATACTGTCACGTGACGTGAAAAGTTTTCACTTGCACATCACGATTCATTCAATATTGCGGTAAATAACTTGCTCACTGCTCATATTTCCAGGCCCTGTGTAGTTTACGTGTGCCCTCACAAATAATTTACTGAACTTGTCTTTATACCTGGATGCTTTATAGTCAAATATCATATTATCGTGTGCATTTTACCATATTATATAGTTTTCTTGTATAAAATGATTCAGACAACACTTGTCCCTGTGTTCTAGCCAATATATATATCATTATAGTATCAAACCATCTACTAATGATACACACAAATTCCGTTTGATTTCTCGCTTTGAGCTTATAAACGTTTCAAATACGTTTCAAATGATTCTCTTGTCCTCTTCGATATCAAAATATGCACAACTAATAGTACTCAATGACGAATAATTCTTATTCGGTGAAGCGGTCTAAGACTTTCTGTGACTAAGGTTTCTTGAGAGGAAATATGCAACGGTGAGACGAACCGAACTCATTTTAAAACTCTTACAGTTCAGTTGAGACGAATCATAATCCCTTATCTTGGAATACACGATAATAAATTTACTACTGTTATTAATTTTAAGTTAAAGTGTGGATTGAATTGTACGACTGTAGGTGAAGGTATATTTAAAATAGTAACTGTTCATTAATAAATAATCTAAGTAAACGACAATAACTGAACGTAATTCAGTGAAAAACCTAGATTACACGTAGTAGTTGAAGCAACTGAACGCACGCTATGTCTGGCTTTCAATTCTTTATAAAAGTTTGCGTTCTTGGATAAACATATTTCGAACATCTATTCCACACATGTGTCAGTGAAGAAGATCTGCCCAACCATTCAAAGAAACGGTATATTCATCTTTGAGTAGCTGTCGTATTGTTTCGACATCAATATATCAATCATCATTGTGATCATTGTAAATACTGACATCTTAAAGACCGTAATCAAATAATCATCTGATTTTAACTTAATAAATTGGTAGTTACTTGACTGTATATTTTAAAAGAACCTAGATTGTTCGTTAAGTGTTAAGGAACACTCTTCTTTGAGACTTATGTACACTGAAACATTTGCACCTTACGTAATACATGTACATATACTTCAAGAACGCTTAATTTATATTACAAGGACATTATACATATTTTTCGTAGTTATACAGATTTGTACATATACAATTATGACTGTGTAAGAAAATCTCTGTTCCTATGTTTGTGTGTATGACGAATTAGGATCTGGTTACGTTTCCCTTATTAAACCGGGAAAAGGGTACGGGGCTATTAAGTACAAGCAGAAATGTGTATATACGAGTTGTTAGATATAAAACCATACATATAATGTTCATGAATATCTGTTTTTGACATTCAGAACAAACGTATAATAAGATATTAAAATAGTCCGGTCTTAATGGTTATAAGGTCTGCACAGTTATTAAATTGTTTTGCTGTGTTTTGGTATGTTTTATACATTACTCATTTCAAGCTAATAAATTGATAAAAAATTCGCAAAAGATAATACTTTGTGTATGTTCCGTTTAAGTAATATATTTACTTCCACTATAATGTTAAGGTTCAGGTAAAAAATAACAATTGAGAATACACAAATACAGGTGCATTTTCACTTATGCAAATACGTCTACGACTTTAATATGAAAGTGGTATTAAGAACTTCCTTTTAATACAGCCCATCATAGAACCACTTTGGTCTTATCACTTCGTACCATTGTCGATTTAAAGTAATGGAGTCTTATATAATTCAATCAGTCTGTGAAGTTTGGTGGAAACAGATTATCCGTTTGGTTTCATCGGTATATCAACGACCATAACTAAATGATATATGACATTTTAAATGTTTTCAATGTTAAATATTATTCCAAGTGTAAACACTAAATCCTATGCAGTCTGTGTAGCGGTTCGTAAGAACGAAACACGATGATATGAATTTAAAATACACGATACATGTTTATATGAATGTGTATGTTATTGGTTAGATTTATATATCATCCGTTCGTAGATACTAGTGTTGACCGTAAATAACCAAAATAATGAGAACCTATAAAGGAAGACGATTTAAATTGCAATCATACTTATATTAAATATTTGTTGATCTCAATTACTTATTTTAAGTACGTATGCTGCAGTTTAAATGCACACTTTGCTACACCTAGAATTTGATAATTTTTGGTTTTTAGTTAGAACCATCTGCGGTTGATAGAAAAATGAAATACTAATTATGGGTCACCGTTGTTGTTCATTTTTTATTCGCACTTGAACAACAAGCATATTACAGCAAAAGAACAATTCACCAAAAAGGTAATAACATAAAAACTTGATTAAATTAATGAGAAAAGTGTTGAAAACAATCTCTTTTTCTCAAAAATATGTAATACTGATTTAATTTGACTGCAAATTATTTTTTTTTAACATGAATCAATTGATTCATGTTTTTTATCAATTTTTAAACATAAACAACAACAACGGAATTTCACATATAAAAATAAATACAATGCATCAAAGTCATTTTGTTTTTACATGCCTTCCTGCACCTAGATTTTTTCAACATTTACCTAAATGTTTAATGAGTTTTAACTTTAAACAAATATAAAAATAAAACAATCGGTCACCGGGGTCGTTTGTTTACAAATGCAGTTTAAATGCATGTATTAAAATACAATTTAAAACACAGTGAAAATCATGTACTTGGTGCAGGTCAAAACACATACTAACTAGAACATGTATTGGTGTATGCCAATGAACAAGTAGATTTAAATGTAAATGAAAACACAAATTATGTGTAGCAAGATGAGTAAACGAACAAGAATACAATAAAGAACTAAACACAAGATGTATACAATATATTAAGGGGCATATCAAAGGTATTTAGTGTAATTCTTGACATGACTTGACCAATGTTGTTATAGATGAAAATGCAAAATAAGATTTTAATTTAAGTGAAAAAAAAATTATGTGTAGCAAGGTCAAACAAATATAAGTTTATACTGAACCAAACAAAAACAAGATAATTGAATACATTTTAAGGGGCATACCACTTTTTTTTAATTCCTGACACGACTTTACCAATTTATTAATTTCTGCAAATGTAGATTTGAATATAATGAAACTGCAAATTATAAATAATGTATATCGAGATAGTTACATTAGGTTAATTAAGTATTCGATTAAAACCACAACGTATACAATACACTTAAAGGGTCATATCAACGGTATTAATTGTGATTCTCGATATGACTTCACCAATTCACAGCATATCATTTGTATGAATTAATGTATATAAACGCAGGACTTAATGATTGGAATTGCTAGAAAAATATATATGAAAAACAATTTAATCTTAACAGTTCGTGTACGAATAAAATCTAATCCAACACAAGTATTGCATTTTTAGGAAAACGTTAACATACTACAGACAAGTTCGCATGTGAATAGAGATACTACAGAATGCAATTATGGCGTATATGTAAATCAATCATTCACTACCTACATGAACTTCCTTATCTATAATGAGTTTTTTTTTTATGATAATGATCTATTAGTTGTTGATACGCCACTGTAACGTAATAATACTGAAATGATGTTTTTGTTTTTAAATCTACAATGACTCAGATATTGTAAAGTACAGAATACATTTTAAGAACGTACGCGGTAAATGCCTTAGTGTACATCAATGTGTTTGTTTTAAAGTAAATTGCGTTCCAAAAATAAACACAATGTTAGTGTTTTTCAAATCATATTGGTCAGAGAAAAATATGTTAAGCGCAAAACAAAAATGAAAGTATTATATACACGTGCGGCAAGGTGCACCAACATCCGCACATGGTTCAGAGGTATCAGATCGTCGTGGATGAAAATTTTTAATTCATCAGATATTTTATTTAGTAAATTTAGTAAAGACTTAAAATCTAAATTCGTCTTAGTTCCTGCTGATAAGGCTGCTAATAATGTTATCATAATATGACGAGTGTTTTATGTTCAAATTATTTCACAAGAGCTTTCACAAACTACATCATATTGTGAGTACAATAAGCTACCTAATGAAATTATTACCGACCATATTGCCCAATGCATAAAGTTAAATGTAATAGTCAATATTAGTGACAAGAAATTGCCATCACTTTACTGGATACCTAAATTACATAAGACGCCATATAAAAGTCGTTTTATCGCTAATTCAGTGTCTTGTACTACCAAACAATTATCAGTGTATCTTACATCTGCATTGAGTGCTATTAGATATCATATAACTAAATTTTGTAATAAAGTTTATGAAAATAGTAATATTAACCTATTTTGGTCAATAAAAAACACCTTAGAAGTTATTGATAAAATTGAAAATAAAAAATATAAGGTGTCGCAGGTAAGTACTTATGATTTTTCGACACTATATACAACGCTTCCTCACGCTTTAATAAAATCCAAACTTGTTTCTTTGATTGAAAAAACTTTTGCTAGAGAGAAATGTTTGTATCTAGCTTTAAACACTAAAACAGCTTTTTTTACTAATCAGATATTAGATAATTACATCATTTGGACTGGTCTTGACTTTTTTGCAGCACTTACTTTTCTTTTGGATAACTTGTTTGTTGAATTTAATGGTAAAATATTTAAACAAATTATTGGCGTTCCTATGGGTACTAATTGTGCGCCACTTATAGCTGACCTTTTTTATATTGTTATAAAAACGAATTTATGTTAGAATTATCTAAAACTAAGCAAGTAGATTTGATTAATTGTTTTAACCTTACTAGTAGGTACATTGATGACATACTTAATTTAGATAATCCATTATTTGAACAATATATTCACAAAATCTACCCAAAAGAACTAGTCTTAAATAGATCGTGTATATCCAATACAGACGCTGCGTATTTAGACTTACATTTAACTATTAATAATAATTTGATCAAAACTAGTTTATACGACAAACGGGACGATTTTAACTTTGAAATTGTGAATTTTCCGTTTCTAGATGGCAACATCCCTAAAGGACCTTCCTATGGTATTTACATTTCGCAGTTGGTACGTTATGCCTGAGCATGTTCGTGTATTAAAGATTTTAATGATCGTAATCTAATATTAACTAAAAAATTGCTAAAACAAGGCTTTTTGTATCATAACCTAAGAAATAAATTTGCTAGATTTTACTCTAAGTATGGTGATTTAATTTCAAAATATAATGTTTCTTTAAAATGGCATTTAAATAATGGAATCTCCCATCCATCATTTTACGGAGATGTTTTGAAGCGTGTCCGCAAATTAAAATATGTTAAACCAAATGTTCATATTAAACTTTTCAATTTAATTAACTTGTTTTTATCAAAAGGACACGATGCTTATGTACTTAAAAACACGTGTTTGATGGTTTTCGATTCACTATATATTTCTTCCCTTAAAATTTGGAATCATTAGTGATATTATAGGCATTTTTCACTGTTGAATACAATTGTGTCATTTGTCGTATGAACAAATCTGCATGAATACTACATTATAGGCATTTTTCACTGTTGAATAAAATTGTGTCATTGTGTCGTCTGAACAAATCTGCATGTAAACTACATTTGGACTCAAATCGTACATCAAATCATTTCTGTCTTCCGTTGTCAAAACACCTATATACTGTTTGATTCCAATAATGTCGCTTTAATGGAATTACCATTTGTATTCATTTGCTTCTTAATATTAAATCACGTAAACTTGTTTTATTAGTAGCACAGCCCCATTAATAATTTTATTTAGGACTGCCCTTGGAATTTGTTCACGTCATTATGTCATTATGGATTTTTGTGACGTCATACGACCGACTTTCCCAGTTGTAATCAACATGCATAGGTCATTGGGTTTATAACGTGCCATTTTATTTATATTTGCTCTCTGATAGGCGTTTCTTGTTTGATTTAATTATTTTTAATTTGTTTAGCAGTCACATAAACAACCAAGCTATGTAATATGGAATTTTTACACCCATTATTGCTGCTTCTTCCTGTATTTGCGCGATGATTATCTGAGATATTAACTCTATGATTCTACATTCTCAAATCTTTTCTATAAAGAAGGAATGTAGTTGACAATTGTTAATAGTTTTATTTGATCGTTCGTCAAAAAGTTGTAATTATGTTACTCTTGTATCTTCAATGCAATTGAGTAATTAAATAGTAATTAAATTGAATGCGTTTTAATTCCCTTTTATTACTGTTTAATTTGAGTTACAATGCTATGACGTTAAATTTTATTTACACTTAAATGTATTATGAATATTGCTGGGCCAAGTGTGAGGTTGAGCGCTCTATAACCAGGTTTAAACCCCCAATGCTTTGCATTGACCGTTGCAAGGCGGTGACCCCAGCTTTATTCATATTTTGTGTTTATGTTGGTTTGTATTGTGCTGTATTGTGCTGTTTTGTACTGTTTGGGCAATCGGTCACTTGCCTTAAATAAAGGACCAACTAATTGTTTTTAATGAAAATTCAATACTGCTCCAGCAGCTGGAGTTTCACTTCTTTATATTGAATCCAAAAAATAACATCAATTTTGAAATTCTTGGTCCCGTAAAACCTTTTTGAAACCGAAATTTTGCAAACTTATGTATTCTTTATCTTGTTAATATGCCTATGTACGAAAACAGTATTTGATATTATGCTGATTTTGATCAATAACTGATCTTTGCTAAAAAAATCACTGAATTTTTCATTATGGAAAGTGTGTAATAACGTAATAGTCTTTTAGTCTGGGACGACTGTTAATTGGGAATTCGGACACGATACATGTTTATAAGAATGTGTATAGTATTGATTCGATTTGTATATCATCCGTTCTTAGATCCTACTGTTGACCTAAAATACAAATACTACCAATAGAATGAGAACCTATAATGGAAGAAGTCTAAAATTGCAATCATAATTATATTTAATTTTAATTATATTTAATATTTTATGATCTCAATTACTTATTTTAACAGTTGACAATCTTGAATCGCGTACGTCGAGGTATTATTAGTGCAGTAGTGGAATCGCATGGTTTTAAAACTTAGTATTGATTAACTTTGATACGCTTGAGTTAACGGAACTATAAATGATTTAGAAACTTTTATTCAGTAAACTTTGTAGATTTTCTCGGGATGTGGAGTGTGGAATATGCAATGGGTATTTTTTAATACAACATGAGGTACACTGACACTTATTGCTTTGCATATAACAACTGCTTGTTAATTGTCAAGATTACGCTTATCAATACTAAACTAAATAATATGCTCCAGCTAATCACCTACGACTTAATTATCTTTATTTTCCTCGGCATCATTACGTCCATCATCACTTTCCGCATCATCATCTCCCGCAAAGGGACTATTATCACCATTGTGATAATTGCGCATCATCATCTCCCGCAAAGGGACTATTATCACCATTGTGATAATTGTAATATTAAAATCTTAAAGACCGTAATCAAAATAATGATTATCATTATCTTAATGATATTCATCACCGCCAACACCTCCACAACAACCACCACCACAACAACAACCTCCACCATCAACAACAGCAGCGGAACTACCATCATCACCGCCTCAACCACCACCATCCTTATCATCTTCATCTTTATCATCATCAGCTTTGTGGTTATTATCAACAACGGCATCATTAACAACATCATCATCATTTTCTTCATATGACTCATTTGACGTGAGGGCAACAAATTTATTGATGGGCGAATTTAGTAATTCATATGGCCAGTGTAAGTAGATAATAAGGGGTATATATATAAGTCAACCAGCTGAAAGGAAAACTAACATATTTAACTCATTTACAAATAAGCCAATAGTATTAATATACATATAAATAATAAATAAATACACATCAATCAATACATACAAAATAAATATATTGAACATAATGGTCCACTGACGGCAAATAAAAACACATAACTAACAAAACAAATGGCCTTATACAAAAAATACTTAAAACAAAACACACATTTTCTAATCAAGTTTTCATAATCAATTTTGCATCTTACGCGTGATTCCAACAGCACATCAGTCAAATCACTGTAATAATAAATAATTACGTTCTTCACTAACCTAAATTCACTGAAACCGAAATCTGTATTTCAACGAATGTTTTAAATAACATTCTTTATAAGAACATCTGAAGCTGAAACATATTACATTATTTCCATTTAAGAGTTTGATATGGGTTGATTATATGATTGGATCTCTCATCGCAAAATTATGACAATAGCTCTTTTTGTTTACTACAAATGTTTGCATAAATGAACAATTTTATTGTGTTTTCAGCACTATGATAAGTATTAAAAGTAACCTTTTGGACAAATCAAAGTAAGCGATACTGAACTTGATCATCGACTTCCGCTTATCATCTACATTCAGTATCTTAATTGATCTCGGCAATTATTACACTCATCATTATAATGTCCTCATCCTCATCATCATCACCATCCTCATCCTCGTCCTCATCCGCATCGTCAGCATTATTCTCCTTCCCTCCTCCTCCTCCTCTTCTTCCTCCTCCTCCTCCTCCTCCTCATCATCATCATCATCATCATCACCCCCATTTTAAAAAAAACAACATATCAACAGAAAGTTGAGTTTGATACACCTGATGCCACCATTTCACACAAGGCATATCCCTAACGCATAAAAACACGTTTGCAGATTCACGAGTTTCCGTAAAATATCATATATTACTGATTCAGCACTCACTATTAGAATAATTAAGTTACGATAAAGCTATGTATTCTATAACGACAACAAACATTTTTAAACAGATATGTATAAATGTATTACAATACGCAATCGTATATACTCTACTCTACTCTGCTCTACAATACTCTACTCTACTCTACTCTACTCTACCATACCATACCATACCATACCATACCATACCATACCATACCATACTATACTATACTATACTATACTATACTATACTATACTATAATATACTATAATATACTATAATATTATATAATATAATATAATATAGTGTCTCCATCGTGGATATATGTTTGGTGTAATTATTTTCACGCCTGCGCAGGTACTATGTTAAATTAGTGCATTTTCATTATATGCACAGTGTCACCGTAAACTATGTACCGTAGACGTGCCGCGTCTGGAAAAGCTTAAAAGTGACTGTATTGTTGGGTTAAATATTAACGTGTATTTGCAGAAAAGAAACATATTTTAACCTAGTCGATTTGCTTAGCCGATTAAAGTGTTATCCAGAAGTATCCAGAAGTATCACTATTGAATTTGTCATCGTTTATTAAATTGATTTGAATTTAATCTATTAAGATTAGTGCAAATCTTTAAAATAATACACCTTTTTTGTACCAAAAATCTTAAAACATTCACTATGCACACTAATTAGATATACACATATATAAACGATATAAAATGTAAAATGTTCTATTATTTTATATTTTTCGTATGATATTTATTATGTTCTCGAATTATTGTTTACCAAATCAATTATGTTATGTATATGGTGTGTACCTTTTGGGCTGGAATAAAAACTATTTCTCTTTTCACAATAATCAGAATCAAATCACTGATTGTTTTTTGTTTTTATCCTTATTTTAAAAAAAAAACGTCTATGATCGAAAAATGAATAGTATAGTGGATAATATTCACTGTTTTCAGGGTTTTTTCTGAGTGTTTCTCACCTGACTTATTCTGTTGAAATCAAATCGACAGCATATGTGATATAAATATTGAGAGGAACAATTGTATTCACCAGACAATGAAATACTGCAACTGTGTATAACGAGGAATAAAAAACTAAAAAACACCTTAACATTCTCTTAGTTCGTGAAGTTGATGCAACATTGAATATGATGACGTCTTTTAAAAGACTGTGAAACTATATGAAGATGGCCGATGTGTGTATACATGTATATCAAATAGAATAATAAATATTGGGCGCTCTTGCATTTTGTGTGTTCCATCATTATATAACGGTTATCTCATTCTATTTGATCTGTGTTAACCGTCAACCGCATTCGGTAATGCATAGCTTATATTAACACAATCAGGAAAGCGTGTTTCGAAAAATCCAAACAATTTTCATCATCGCACAATAGTGTAACATAAATTTTAATACAATATATATAGGGAAACTCATATGATTCGCGTAATGTGAAAATAATTATCATGTTATAATTCGACCACGAAACTTGACGTGACTTAATACCGAACAATACGGAATGGAGCTACGCTGGCCGTATATGACATAAGACCCATTTTCGCATATTATCTTATCAATGCTTATATGAATTTAATTGCTATAATCTAATGCGTATTCGACACGGAATTATTGTCAAGGTTTTTCATTTTGTCAATATTTATCATATTGCTGACACCAATATCCATACTGTTTTCATTTTCAGTCGAGAAATGATATTAATTGTTATCATGATTATTTGTATAGTACGGTAGCGTTCTCTACACAAGTGAGATTTATTTGTTCTGGTAAATTGCTGTCATTCTCACCTTTCGGACTCGACGATCGGCTCGAATAAAAATGTTAGTCGCTTAAAAGTACAAATTACTCATATTGAGCACGATTATTATTATTATTATTATTATTATTATTATTATTATTATTTTTATAATTATTATTATTATTATTATTATTATTATTGTTATTATATTTTTTTTTATTTTTATTTTTTATTATTATTATATAACATTTAGAAACTTATACCTAAAAAAATCCCATTGGAAAAAATCCCATGGGAAAAAAGAAGAATTGTTCATCATTTGTTAAAATGTAGTGTTTCTGAACGTTACATGAATAAATCTCTAAAAATCAGAAATAAATCCCATGGGATTTTTTTCCCATAAAAAAATGGGATTTTTTTTCTATCAACGAAAATTGACCGAAAAATAAGCACAAATGCTTTAACAAATCTTAAAATCGATAACTTAGCCTAAACGAACGTGTTTTATTTTTTTTGAAAATCTCATGGGATTTTTTATCCCATAAAAAAAGCTGGAGAAAAATCCAATGGGAAAGCCGAAATCCCATGGGAAAAAGAAAAATCCCATGGGAATATTCAAAAATCCCATGGGATTTCCAACTTTGCAAATAAAGTTCATAGTGAAGAAAACGCGTTATTTAAGCAAAAATAACCAATTATTAATCACAAGTAAGACTTTTATGTTATACTTAATCACAAATAAGCAAATCTTCAAGAAAAAGGTTACTTAAGTTTGCGAAATGTCGGTTTCGCAAAGTTTTTCCGGTGGCCGTTATACATGCGTAATAACATACATTTTTAAAAATAGTTTCACCGTGTATAATGCTTTTTCGTGGTAGATACGGTATAAAATTAATTCGTTATAAATTCGTGGACGATTCATGGTCGATTTACAAAACGTCATTATCCTATTCGACTTGCATAAGACATAATGATATTTTTATTTGTTTCTTCTTCTGTGGTGAAACAAGGATCGTGATTAATGATAAAACGTTAATAATAGAAATGTGTAAGAATACATATTTGATCATCAAAACTACATTCATTTCAATAGTAATGTTTTACAGTTGTATTAATTGTTAAAAAATATTTAAAGTTGAAACTGTCAGTTCCTCTTTTTATTTGATTTGTTTGTGTTCTGTCGAACAGGATAATGGCATTTTTTCTACTGCAAAATGAATTGGATACGCTCAGAAGTAGTTCTGTATTGGCATATGTATATTTTATAGCATGCTTACATGTACATGTAAAATGATGTCGAAAATAATATGAAACAGTTTTGTCTTTGTATTTTTTTAAGTTGGACAAAATGGCAGTTGTTCATGCTGTTTGAAGTAGGAACTACATACTTTTTCTTTATTCTGCTGCGATAAATGACCAGTAGTATTACTAAATAAATTAAAGCAGAAATATGTATGCACAAATATTTTGAAATAGAAACACATTTATAATTGTGTAACATTTGATTGTTTATATTTAGAATGTTATTTCTTATAAGAATTGAACAAAATTGGAATAAGGAACTTGTTTCTTATTCCTAATTTAAAGGGGGTATTAATAATAAATAAATCAACTGTGTTCGAATAAAAATATTGATTAGACTAAAACGAAAGTACGATATCACAATCGTGATAGTTCTTCATTTAGCATTTATTTTTGTTATATTAAATTGCGCATATTTCTGTGACTAAACGTCTCAAACAAGGGCTTCTTCCTACATACACATTATTGTAGAGTACACGCACAGCTCCACAGCAGATGTGGTCATGTAAAGTTTATATTCTTCACTTGAACATCACCATTCAAATAATATATCGGTTAATAACGTGTTAACTTATACTGGTTATGTTTCAGCGTTACTTTATGAACTTGTAAATATTTTTACTATACAATTTTTTCTACCAGGCGGGTTTAAAGTCACATATAATCTATGAGCGTGAGGAGCACATTAGTACTGATACTTTTGTGTGAGTTTTAACTTTAGTCTACCGTTTTTCTGTAGAAAAGGTCTTCGGTGTAGGCGTCCACAACTATTACTACTCAATGACAAATAATTCGTATTCGGTGTAGCTGTCTAAGACTTTCTTTCACTTATGGTTCTTTAGAAGAAATAGGCAATAGGGAAATTGAACGCCAACATTAATAATAAAATTTTTAATTTAGGGAAAGGTAACCTATCTGAATAAGTCAGCATACCACAATCTATATTTGAGATAAAACCCACTAGAACATCAGCGTCATGTCACAGTCCATATTAATTTTGTTATAAACTTTTAAAATTCTTGCATAAATAATGCTTTATTTTCATTCTTAACTATTTTCAACTAGACAGGAATATCGAACTTCTTAGTGTGAAATCCGTGTCAGTATGTAAAAGCAATAAAAACAGACTTGTTTGTTTGTTTTAATTAAAGACTCTATAACGCTCAAAATAAACGAAAATTTCGTAAAGTATTTCGTAAAATAACGTCAACAACACAAACAAGCAGTGTTCCTCATATCAATAGCCACAATTTCAACGCTAGATGTGGTATGATTACATAAATTTGTGTATATACAAAATGCTCGTTATTATTTCTTTGTGACACAATTAATTCCATTTTAATTTCCCGCGAATATATCCTTTCATACGACACACGAACACTAAAATGGTACCATGTTAGTGTTCATGTGTCGTATGAATAGATACCGTTGCGGGAAATTAAAATGGAATTAAACATGCACAACAATAATTAAAACGAACATTTTGTATCTACAAACATCTATTTTACCAGACCTCATCTGGTGTTGAAATTTCGGCAATCACATTGATTATTAATTGTTTAACTTTATTTTACGAAATATTGTACAAAATTTTCGTTGATTTTGAGAAGTAATGGGGCTTTAAGTATCGTAAATTTCCTTAATATTCCAAAACCGTTTCTCGTTGTTTACACATGGAACAAGAAAATTGCTGTTGGGTAAGTCATTAGATGCAGTCTTGCATAATGCTTATTTCGGTATTATATGGGGTTTTGATTTGATTTTGTGTTAATGTACCGATTTACAACACTATAATTGATTTCAATAATATTTCGATTTTATTTGATTGTATGGTTGCATATTATAAATTGAATAGTACCTGATAATGTTGTTATGGCACTTGTATGATACGACGTTATAGAACTCTGGAATCAAAACTATTGTATATATCAAAGCGGCCCAATTTAAATAAGGAATTGCACAGGCTGGCAAGTGGGTAACCACGGGCGAAATCCTCCGCGCATCATTTATGTCTATGTATTCTTCCCATTTATTTTTTTGTAAATGATTAAATAAATAAATATTCGATAATTATATGAGATGATTTCTGCAATATTTTAAATTAATTATCAAAAAGATAAACCAAATTTGATAGAGCTCATATTTACTTTTATCATTGTGCTAAAAGTTGGTTATTGGTTACTGACTTTCAATCAAGTAAATCATGTTTAGCTGGCGATTTCTAAAACGCCATCAAAAGTTTTCCTCTGACAGTAGCGCCAGCCTTAGTTTATGTAACCACAGTATGTATAGTAAAGACGATTCATTATCCCTAATAATTGGAATACACAATCATACATTTACTTGTGACATTAATTTATTACTGAAGATGTAAATTCACCAATCAACTGAGTGAACACCCCTTACTGAAAGTAGTTATATTATTTAGGTTATTTGTAATTGTTGAAAACGTGGCTTGGTGTATGATCAATTGAAAAAGCTGAAAACACGCAGTAGGTGAAGTATTAGTCAGCAAGTATTTGATCTTTACGCACGCTATTTCTTGCTTTTGATTTTATATATAGGTTTGCCTTCTTAGATATATAACATGCGTTGTAATATCATACCATATTTTATTTAAACGCGTCCAGGAAATTCGTTGGTAAGCTCTCCAAAGGCTCGCTTAGTAACAATATTCCTGAACTAGTTTAATAAAATATGGTATGATATGGCAACTCGTGCCAGATCTTTTTATCACATGCTTTTAAATGAGCAAATTAAATTAATATTTACGAAAACATAATGATGAATCCCGAATGTTGTTTACAGTTCGTGACGTCATTTGACGTTGCAACGTCATTTCAGCAAAATAACAAAATGCGATTGGTCAATCGAACGAAAACTTAGCCATTGAAAACGCTTACAAAGTATATTACACTATGTAAGATAAAAATATTTGTTATGGTTATATTACATGGGAAACGGGGTATGGCATGTGATGAAACCATATTTCGAAACATCTATTTTACACATGACCCTGTGATGTAGATGTGCTCAATCATGTAAATGAAAGTTATATTCATATGTCGTATATTTTCGACATCATGACATCAATATTTATTTAAATGTCACACTAAATGGTTATTCAAGACACTTATTGCTTACATAAAATGAAAGAATAATCTTAAACTTTATGATCTTATAAATCATGGTAAAAATAGGGTTTTGATTCAACATTCAAATAACTCGATGAGCATCAAAGAAATATACAGAGCACATTTTAAAATGACATTTTATACCGCCGTTTAAGTAGCTTTATTTCAAGACTCGTCAAGTTTAGTATATGATATCACTTTTATAATGCAACATGTTTTTCTATAAATTGTATGCATTTGTCAAATTCGATGTACAAAGTAAGGTATTTGTACTTCTGATCGTACTTTTTTTGTACAAAACAGTTGGGTCATTTTTTACCGTCCAACCAGATTTGGCTTCTATAATTATAGACTCCCCCTATTTAAGAAAAGCATCATGTGTTCCAATAAGAAATGTCCTGTTTTCATGCAGGTCATGTATAATATGGGGAACGTATATATTTTGCTTATGCCATACATTATTGTAGATCATTAAAAACAACCAAACCGGAAGAAACGCTCATTTTGCAACATTTTACACCACGGTGCCACTTGTTTTCCGGAATAATCACTTATGTGTCCTTTGGCAGTTTTTTAGTTTTATAGAAATAAAAATATCGTGTTCTAACTTTGTAACTCGAAATATATTTCTTGCTTTGTTGGTTCTAATATGACTGCTTATAATTATGTATATCTAATAGCTTTCTGTATTACATTTCTTTTTACTTCTGTTAATATCCAGTGCAATGTTGATACAATTCCCAACCAGTGTTCAAGCATGACTAAGTGAAGTCCGCCTTTGAGAAAGGCCGTTAAGAATTTTACATTATGTGTACTGCCGTTTAAAAGCTAACGTGACGAATTTTGACCGCATGTTACTACAATAGTGTGATAGTTGGCTTTTCAGTATGCAATCACGTATTATCAAAGATCCAGGAAAACTCTTGTTTCGGAATCTGACAACTGATATTGTCACTGTTTGTTAAAAAGCTTATACAAACACTGAATTGTATGAACAATCACCCGCACGTGATTAATTGCAGAGAAATTAAAGAAAATAAAGGCACTGCAATTAAATTTGATTAAATGACACATGCAGTTTTTTAAAGACGACAATGTTTTATGTCAGTTTGTAAAATGCCTTTGTCATCTACAAATAATTGTTCATCTATGGTGTAGGACAACACATGGTTGGGACACTGAACAACTGCAATAGCGAAACTACAAGCGGGTTTTAGTCCATACTCCGGTAGAATGTATCATTTTATATATTTGGGCACATTAAGTTTGAAGTCAATATCAACCCTAAAAATAAAAACACAGCTAAGCCTGATGTCACGTAACTTTACAAGCGTGGTAGGTATTTCTGTATTTTAAAAGATCTTGTTCGTCTTTAGTAAAGGGACATACTTCTTAAATACTTTTGGGCACTGAAACATGGGCACTACGCGTAAAAAATATAATACAAGAACGCTAAATCTGTATTACAACGACATGTGAAATATGTGCGTAGTTGTTACAGATGTGTACACACACTTTTATAACAATGTAACAAAACTTCTGTTACTATTTTGAGTTTTGTTAGGAATGGGAATCGGGTAATTGATATTAAGAATTTCCGTTATACACAGTCCATCATGTAACCACTTTAGTCTTATCACTTCGTGCCACTGTTGATTTAACGTAATAGAGTTATATATAATGCAGTTATAATTTAAATGAATCATTCTGTTCAGTTTGGTGGAATAGAGTTATCAGGGTGGTTGTATCGGTATATACTAGACCATAACTTAATGATAAATTCGAATATAAATGTTCTCATTGTAAATATTATTCTCACTGTATACACTGTAGTCTTTGTAGCGGTTGGTAGTAACGAAGCACCATGAGGTGATTTGTTTGGCGATTGCCTTCTGCAATTCGCCCAATCGGTAACATAATATACGTATACCGAAGAAAGTAGTCCGTTTCTGCAACAAACCACTTTGCAACTCCAGATTCTGCATTTGCAAACAAAATAGCTCCGATCGCGTGGTATTGGTATTAATGCGCCACAAAAACCACTAACGAAGTACATCGGTATTTTCCGTTGCAATAATTGACCAATCAGAAAATGTCAAAGCTATCGGAAATTGTTTTATTTTTTTAATAATACATTTTGCGGTATGAATGTCTTTTCCGGCTAGCTCAGTCGGTAGAGCACTGCACGGGGTCGTGGGTTTGAGTACCACGTAGGGTGATACTTTTGCCCCCTATTATTGAATGGATTTACTTAATTCTTGGATAGAACACCCCTTTGGACAAGACCTTTCTGTTCACTTTTTCAGCTGTACCCCTGGTTGACATTGACCTTTAGTATCCAATTGCTCAAAAACTAACATTTGCCGTATCTTACTCGATACTGAATGGATTAACTTTATACTGTGACATACACGGGGCCCCGTGTACTTAGGCAAGAACGATCCAGAAACCTGACTGTACCAATTATAAATTACTGCAATTCTTGTTTTCATCAAATTTATGTCAAGTTTGGAACTGGGATGACTTTTTTACCTTGAACCCTGGTTGACATTGACCTTTAGTATTCAATTGCCTCAAAAACTAACATTGCCGTATCTTACTTGATACTGAATGAATTTACTTTATACTTAGACACACACGGGGGCCCGTGTTTTTAGGCAAGAACGATTCATAAACCTTACTGTACTAATTAGAAATTACTAAAATTCTTGTCTTTATCAAATCTATGTCAAGTTTGGACCTGGGTATTATATCTTTAGCTATCAATTGGCAAATACGACAATGACCTGTTTTAAAAATCAGCATTTACATTTAACCCCAATAGCTTAATCATATAATGTTGATAGCCTGTCACCTTTCCTTACTTCCATCTGTTTTCTTCAAAAAGGTGCTTGGTTGGCATTACGGTGTATAGTGTTTTAACGACCACAACATTTGAGCAAAATCGCCACACCAGTACTTTGAGTACTTTGATTAAATAAACGATGCGTGTTTATTTATAAGTATGTATGCTATTGATTTGATTTAAATATTATCCGTTCGTAGATTCTCTTGTTGGCATAAAATACCAATACAACAAATAGCATGAGAATCCATATTGAAAGACGCTTCACATTGCAATCAGACATATATGTAATATTTTATGGTTTTATTGACTTATTTAAACTGTTGATTATCTTGAATCGGGAATTACGATGAATTATTAGCGTATTATTTAAATTGCAATACTTCAAAACTTAGTGTTGATTAATTATGATAAGACTGATTTAACAGAACTATAACTGGTTCATAAACATTTGATCATAGAAATTTATGTTTTTATTCGGAATGGGGAAAGATGCAGCCGATACGTCAATGTTTATTTTAATACAATATCAGGGAAACTATATCGATTGTTATAACTTTACCATTATTAATCATGTTTTGTTTACATACAATAGTTGATAAAAAGGTATACGCCTTTAGTTCATAAAAATTCCACGTAAGCTTGTATTTATCATAACAACGGGTTGGTTCACTGGCACATTTATGCCTTGAATATGACGACTACTTGTACATTGTCTTGTGAATGCATTTCTTACTTATGAATTTTTTTCTAAATACAATGCCACTCTTTCAAGCTATCATGACATGAATGTGTTTGTTAAAAAATATTTTAAATGATATATATTCAATTATATACTTGTTTAATTAACTAGATATATACACGGTATAACAATATGAAGTCATAACTCACACTGTGTCGCGGAATCGATTGTATCGAATGACGCCTGGTTACTCTGTTTTGTTTTTATAACCAGAAATAATCTCTTATGCAAAATGTGAAAGGTATTGCGGATACATTGTTTGAAAATATGCCCTGACATACTCAAGAAATATGTTTCATTGATGCTCTTCGTAGTTCGACGATACAAAATATATCAGGAGCAACACATAGGGCGTAGTTATGTTAAAATGCAATACATAATCGGTTTCAATGGTTGACATGACATTTATTTCGTAAGCTAAAACAAGAATTGGTTTTCTTAGTAGAATATGGGCTCTTCACAAAAAACGGACTATTTTTGTCGCAGGAAGGAGTCCGATCCAGTGTCACGCGGGTAAAAAGGCCATTTATTGTATGACATAAGAGTATAAACATGAAAATCGGAAAATTATGGGGAAAACTATATAGTATAAATAATATTAATATTTAGCAACTTGTATATCATTCAAATACAAGATTTAACTGCAATTTGTTTTCAGAAAGTGCTGTCTAATTTAAGTTTCTTCTTACAATTAGGTTAATTATATTGTTTTGATAATATTTTTTATAAGTAATTTTTGGGAAATTTAGTTTAATTTAATGTTAAAGCAATTTTATTACTTCGGTAAACAACGCAATATCGGTTGAAGATTTTGCAAAAAACTTCAATGGTATTTTATTTCGATATTAAACTTGGTGTATTGTATTAATGTGTGAAACATTTAAGTCATTGCATATTAAGTAAACATAAAGTTTTGCCAACATATAGCTATGGCAAACGAACATAACATGATCGAAAGGGATTTGTCAACCATGTTAATTGAGAGCATTATGCGAAATAACTTACTGTTAATATTCTATTGACGTAATGTTACTATTTACAAAAAGGTTTCTAGGAAAAATAATAAAAGTGTTATAACGTTTAATGGCACCGTTTTACGTTTCTATCATTTTTCGGACCTATAAAGCATCGTATATTTTTAGATCAGGTCGTGGATCTGTTTGCATATTTACGTAAACATTCTTACATTTAAATATTAATAGTTAGCAATGAATATCTGTACAACAGTTTATTAATGCGTGTAGGTAGTACAACATAAAACTCATATAAGCAAGGAATACAAGAAACTGCCAACTGAATTAGTAACAGTAAATAGCGTCATTATTTTTTTCTAAACGCACAATCTGGTGATGTATTCCGCCTTCAATTAAAAATTATGAATGTGAAAACATATGCTTACCCAAGTATACTGCGCGAAAACAACATTAGGTTTGTTGAACAACACACGCATTCTACTTTCGCGTAGCGTAAAGGAAATGAACACCGCGGAGAGCGTAGTTCTGAGTAGTTGCAAGCAACCTACATTTTGTAGCTAGACATGGACAACACAAATTGATATTCGAATGCCTGTGGTTTAATAGTTCGTGTTTAGTACAAGAATAATGAATCAAAACACCGTTTTTAGATACCATGTTTTTTTTTAAATAAACACGAACACTTTCTTCTCTTTATGATCGACGTCCACATGCAGTAATATTGTTCAATAATCATGGTGACAGTTTTCAAACACGTGTCTAGATAAATAACTTAATACTTCTAACTTTATGTTTATAAATGGTAGTGAAAGTTCCGAAAACAAGTCTTCATAAAAATACAACACCTGCGTTAAGCTCAAAATGCATATGTCTTTTGAAATATAATCCAATAAATAATGCAATGGGATTATCAAGCATGTGCATACACAACACTTGAAACAAATGATGTATTCAGATAAAGTACAACGCAATGTATTCTATAAAATACACCCTCACAGACAGATTCTTGTTACGAGAAATGTCGGTAATGATCTGAACAGTTGCATAGTGCTGCTGAAAAAGACAAATAAGAAAGATCATGAGATGCTTGTGTGA